>NW_016690309.1:2364048-2510933 GCF_001604755.1 Lepidothrix coronata | reverse complement strand
TCTCATTTGTAATTAAAAGGATTTGGTCAATAGTAAAGGTATTACTTCCAGTAGATAATAGTTGACAATTAGTTGTCTAACAATACCCAGTAGATTAAACAAACTGATTTCTAGTCAGGACTGACTATTTAAGGCTGAAAATTGTAAAGCTTTTTCCTAAACATTCCTAAGTCTGTATTTAGGCGCATATATAAGAATGAAAAATTGATCTTATTAGTAACAGTTGATTGCCAAGAACCTTTAAAAATTGAGTTATTTTATAGACCTGCTAAAGGTTTAGAAACTTAACACAGTGAAAACATCCTATGCACAAACATAATTCAGAGAAAGGCTTTGTAATTTTTTTTTGTGAGAGATCATTGAATCTGACAAATAAGGACTTTATTATGAATAAATCCCCCAGCCCCATTTCTTTCCCACTAACCTAATACTGATGCAATAGGCAAACAGAAAATAACTTTTACTGAGATTCAGCAAAATCTGTTGTTAATTTAGAGGACTTAGTAAGTAAGTAAGACTTAGTGATCATTAAGATAGAGTTCTGGAGGGGGTATTTGTTGTTCAGAAACTCCTCATTTGGTGCCCAGCTGTTGAGCCAGGCAGTTATAGAAATGGGTAAGTTTGCAGATAAGCAAAACACTCTGCAGAACTGACAGACCTGATAACAGAGCCTGGCATCCAGAAAGCTCTACCCACCACTTCAACCACCACCTCACAGTTGTACAGGGGGGTTGGCAGTGTTTACAGAGGAGGAAAGAACAAGCCATGGATGTCTGTTGTAAACACAGCCTTGGTACAGTTTGCTCTCATCCAGGTCCAAACATCAGTCCTCTCTTACCTCCAAAGAGAAATAATACAAAACTCTGTGCCAGGGGACACGGGTAATGATCAAACTGTCTTCAAAATGTCACCAGTGTTCTTGTGGGGAAGCAGAGGGACAGGGGAACACTTGGTGACTACAGCACTCCTTCCTCTGCTGCACCAGACTTCAGCACATGCCTGTTTCACACCAAGGATCTGTTTGCAAACACAGGCTAAAACCAAGGAAGCCAAGGATGATGCAGACATCCCGGCACTCCCAGATCTCTGCTAATGAAGCAGGATTACCAGGCATGTTTTCTGAGTGAAGCTGAAGCCCTGGGACTGATTCTCAGTTGCTGGCAGGTCCTTACACTGCTGCAATGACAACACGAAGGGGATCTAAGGCCATCCCAAGGCAGCTGCTGAGAACTCTGTTGTAACCATGGGCTTGACAGCATTTAGGTGCAAAGCCAGATCTCTGTGTTAGACCCATATCCCTACATCATATCAGTGTTTTAAAGCAACCAGAATTTTGCCATGGTTTCAAAAGTTGTTCCTGCCACTGTCATCATCCTGCTTTTGCCCCCAATCCTGTGGTTAATTCAGTAATATTTCTACTCTCTATGGTGACTGTAATCCACTCTGTGCTCATGGTGCTCTCTCAGCCTCTCTCGTAGCCAGGGACACTAAAACACTGTTCCCTCTCCTCAGCTAAAATAGCTCACTGCTCATGACAGTGGCAAAATGAGTCAGCTACTGGACCACCAAATTCCCAACTCCATCTCCTCTGCTTTCCTACTGCTGCCTGGCACGATAAACCATGCCTACAAAGGTCCCAGTCCCCAAATCCATTCAGAATTGCATGGACAACATCAGGCATCTGAGTAGTTTCCCTCCAAAGGCAAAACTGGTGTTTCTGTTTCTTCAGCAATTAATTGATTTGCTCTCTGGTTAAAGATTACTTGGACTGTGACAATCTGTGGAATAGTATTTCCTGGCAGGTTTTGCCATGTAGAGGCAGAACCAACACTGTGTTATACAAACCAGAGTGCACGGCAAGTCCTCTTACGCATTTTTAATTTTCCTGCTCTGCTTGGGAGCACGCAGGGCCTGGGAATGGCTGTGTTTTTTTAATTGGCTCATAAAGCCTGAAGCAAGTCCAAGTTGCCCTGAACTCTCTCGACTTTGGCTCGAATCCATTATTTGCAGGATTGGGTTTTTTTTCAAGATTAAGACAGCTGGAAGATAACCATGTATATATAAAAATATTATAAAATTAATACTTGGTTGGTCTGAAAGTTCTTAAGCTTTGCCTTGGTACGTACTGTCAGGGCATACAGGAGACCCAGCCCCACAAATCCTGAGTTGGGCCCTTCAGTGATGGAGGTGACAGCTGCAGTCAGGACAATACAGGCACCAAGGTAATCCTGGAATGAGAGAGACAGGGAGAGAAAGATTCTAGGCAACATTAAAAGGCAGCAACAAGAACATTTCTTTAGTTGAGGGGCAGTTTAACTTTACTGAGAATTATTTATATAATGACATCTACTACTTAATTATTGGTTTGTTCTTCCTGGAGAAGGTCACAGGTTGTGGGGCTCAACCTGAACACTCTAAATCAACTTGCTGAATACAAGTGAAACAGGCCAGTAATTTCAGCAAATCCATTTGGTATCTCACTATGGGAGCCCCAGAGAGAGCAGGTATCAAAAAAATCAAATGAGCACATAAAAAATCCTAAGAATGATATAACAACGATACCCCTAATTCCTACCACTAAAACAAATCAATTCCACTTTCTCCACTCTCTTTCAGGTCTTCTTAAAACATGGGTTTGCCTCCTCAGAAAAGAGAAGTATCAGTGACTTCACAAAATCCAGGAAGGCTTTTGGTAGAATTTATACAGGTCATGCATATGTTTTATTGGCAGAAGCTTTGCAGGAGCTGGAACCTATTTTCTTGATGTGCAGCTCAGTTTTGAAGTGAATGCCACATGTGATCTCATGGAATCAAGGTGCCTGATTAATGAGACCCTTGGTATTCCCTCTATCCCATGCTGCCTGCACTATATTTAGTTTGGATTACATTTTCCATCCATTTTTCTCCTCCTGTCTGGTAATGCCTGTAATCTTTCCTTCTGAGATTGCAAATGAGGGTTGCCTGGTTCTTCTGTCCGTAAATTGTGTTGAAGAGCAGATGACAGACTCAAACTTTAGTGGGGGATGGATTTAAACTGAGAGAGAGGAGGTTTAGATTGGATATTAGGAAGAAATCCTTCCCTGGGACGGTGGGGAGGCCCTGGCACAAGTTGCCCAGAGAAGCTGTGGCTGCCCCATCCCTGGAAGCATCCAAGGCCAGGTTGGATGGGGCTCTGAGCAACCTGGTCTAGTGGAAGGTGTCCCTGCCCATGGCAGGGGGGTTGGAAGTAGATGATTTTTAAGGTCCTCTTTAGCCCAAACCGTGTGATTCTGAGATTTTATGATTGACATATGCAGGGAATTGGAACCACAGTGGTCTTGAGACTCCATCAGCAGCTGGGATAGGATTTGACAGCTGCTATAAAATCCTACAAGCTTTTGGGTGATCTTAGTACCAATGTGCTATTAAGGAGAGCTAAATGAACTATTCCCTGGCAAGGCCACATTATTCCTAATGCTATGATGAAGTGAGGCATATTTTTGGATCAGGTTCATTCCACATGTAAGCAAGCCTAAAACTGTGAGATGTTAACAGGCATCGCCACAGCTCATTCCAGGATTGGCTGTTGCTCTGTTATTTATCTGCCTTAGATTTGGAAGCAAGTTCAGCTTGGTCTTGTATGCTCTAAGAAGCTGAGAGTTTCATGCACAAGGGAAAGCTTTGCCATCATAGGAAATGAAGAATAACTTTGTTGCTCTGACAGCATACCAGGAAAATAAGGTGAGTATCCAGCCTTTGATGTGGGGATTAATAATGCCTGTTGCTATTTGTGTCTAGCAGAACCAGGTCACTGCTCTGTTTATTTACTGCTCTTTGGGTTTGAGATGAATAAGGAAATCACAGTTGCTTTGCTTGCCTCTTCTTGCCTTGCAGATCAGGAAAGTCCCTCACGTGCTGTCCCTGGAGAGCCCCCCCAAAAACCAGGAGCCTATTTCACTGTCAGTGGCTGCTCTGTGCCCTACTGTCATTTTTTTTTCCAGTTGGAGTCTGGTTCTGCCATCTTTCATGATATCAAACAGTAAAACCACAAAGAGTATGGCCTGACAGCTGCAGTAAGGGCACTGCAAGGAGGGGTTTAACTTACAGCTGTGGGGTCAAACCTGCTGCTGGAGAGATACTTCAGGACCTAAAAGGTGAGTGGTGCCTAAAACAGCCCTGGCAGAATGATGGCACAGTTCACAAAACTACCAAAAATCCGTGTCCTTCTTTGAAAGTAGTTCCTGCTGGAGCAGGTCTGCAGATGCTGCACAGTAGCAGAGAAAGCCTTGTTTCAAGTTATGTAAATGTTTGTCCTTGCATTCTCTTCACACACTACACAGCACAGCAGCAAAAGATGAGGGAGAACTTGCATTTTCCTACTCCTGGCCAAGAAAGCTGAAAAAGCCCTGTGGGTTTAACATAACAATGCCGCTCTATTTTAAGGAGCTGTGTGTGTGTAACCTCAGCGCGAGATTAATTCCCGTTATTATCTTCTCCGCGTCAGGCAAAGCCTCTGTTTGCTTCCAAGGTTTCAAAACCACGGCTGGGACGAAACCGAACGTACCGTCCTGACCTCCAGCCATCTGTTGGCAGCCGACAGAAATAAGTAGGCAATGTTGTTGGTGTCTGTCAGTTCCAGCATGCGCTGTTTGAACCTGGCTTCATGCCTGCCGAGAGCAAAGTTGGTACATTTACAACACGTCACACGCTCACACACAGAAGGGTGAAGCATTAACTCTCCTCTAAGGGTGAAGCATTAACTCTCCTCTGACTTCCCTCCCTCCCTCTCCCCCCCCACAGTCAAAACTTTTTGCCCTTCTGATTTTGGGTTAAAAACTCTTCCCTGCTGCCACAACTCTCCATAACCAGAGCTGCCCGTGTGATGGGGAGGGTTTGTTTTGGAGTAGATTTTGGATCAGAGCCTGTCCCCTGAAAGAGACTCCAGCGCTGGGGTGCTGGGCTTTTGCTTGTCAAAGTTGATCCATTTTTTATAGCTGTGGCCACCCTTCAGTCCTCTAACAAGTGAGTGCTGCTGTGGCTCCTTGCTTCTTCCTCACAAGCCACTACCAAGACCTGTCATCTGAAAAGCTGATTTCAGATGTCTCTGTAGAAATTTTACTGCATAGCAGACAAGAATGGACATTTCATGTATTGCACATATTCTTTTCAGTATTTCTATAGTATAGAAAGACACTGGCATGGGAATATCATGTTCCTCTTTTGCCACAGGAGCTTTGGAATCATTTCCCAGTCACCTCTTCCATCTACTTTTGGTCACAGATGAGCTTCTCTTTATCCCCCAGTGATAATGACTTTACCATGTCTCTCCTGGGTAAAAACCTGCTGTCCATTTAAGCCAGATCCTAATTACCTGTTATTCTCACACATTCTAATTTATTAATATAATGAATTTAAATTCATTGTATTAATCACAGCTGATTTTAACTTTTGTAGCATGTTATTGGTGACTCTTAGGTCAGGTATAAAACAAAGTTTGTGTGTCTGCTATTTTATTGCAACTGTACCAGCTGGTCTGACCAAAAAAAGGTGTCTGAAAAGGTGCCTGGCCAGCTGCAGGGCTCTTCAACAGGAGTGACACCTCTAAGTAACAAGAATGACACCTCTCAGCTAATGTAGACCAATCCACAGATCAATACCTTTCAGCCACACAGCTCAGCTGTTTTCTCAGCCAGTCACAGGTTGCCTAAACAACTGGGAAACTACAATGAGGGAGAGCCAGAGATTATCTCTGAATTGCAAAAATGAGGGGTGTTACCTCCACTGTCAGCTGTTTCCCTCTCCCATTTGTAATGCCCATCACATTTAAAACCAAGTATGCCAGAGCCCCCAGGAGCTGAAGTACATTTTGGGAGGGGAGGGGGAAATCCCTGTTTGTGTAAGTGTATTAAATTCATGGTGCCTTGCACAGTCAGATGGAAACCATCTTCTTGTTTCATATTCTGCTCTCTGCTCCTTACTCTTACTTGAATAAACCAGCTGAACTTCAGTCAGCAGCTCATTGTTTTATCTTCCATTTTAGTCTCAAGGTCCTGCTGTGAAGCACCTGTAACGCCTGTTCTACCAGAAATTTCCTTCTTTTTTCCTCTGCTGTTTCCCACTGATGTTTTATTTCCCTCTACACAGCTTGCAAACATGGTAAGCAACCTCCCCAAAACAACTGGTAACAGGAATGACATGGGGAGGAGCAAAGATGCACTGACAATCCTGCTCATCTGCCTTCCTGGCAGCAAAACTCCTGTTTTCCTAATGGAAAATCTGACATGCTCAATCCGTATGCTTTTGTCCACGTTCAGCTCATCTTCTGGGCCACTTTAGTCTTTTATCCTGTCAGATGACAAACAGCAAAGGTCACTGAGATTGCTCTCTGATCCAACTGTACTACTTTGTGGTAAGTTATGTGAGGAGCTGCTCTATTTTATCCTGGAACATACTGAACTCAAACTGCAGAGAATGACTAACAGTAAATACGAGCTTGCTGACAAAAAGTGCTGGAGACTTCAAGTTTGGTTGATACTGGAGCACAGACAGGGAGATGAAATGGCTTTGATTAGCACCAGAGTTCCTGGAGAACTCAAGTGATGGTTGTGATGCCCAGTCCTTCCCTCAGGTTGCCTTTTGCTCTCTGCCATCCAAGCCCACAATGTCTGTTTTATAAGGTAGAGTTCAACTCCCAAGAGGTGCTAAGCTCCTTCGTCTTTCTCAGGAGACAACACGGCAAAAGGCCACTCTGAATCTCTCAAGAAGCACTCAGCTACATCACCATCAGGCCTTAATGATGATTTACTCTTTCAGTATGTCATTCTGGTTGATCAAGCTTGTTAAGACATTTCCTGTTGACCACTGGCTCACGTCTCTTCAACACAGCAATACTTTTGCTTGTCCTTCCGCATTCCTTACTGCAACAGTCTGTACTAACAGCCCAGGTCCTAAAGCTTAGCCTGAAGTGGTGAAACAGTCTTAAGCTGATCAGAGAGGTGTGTAAATGGCATTGCAGTGAGGTCTGCTCTGGTTTGAGGTTCTACATGGCACAGGATGAGTGCAAGCTGTGCTTAGTGGGGAGCAACATCAAGCTGGGACTTGCTCAGTCATGCCAGATATAATGTAGTGAATATACAAGGAGAATTTGGCCAGTATTTCATGTAGTAAGTAGAGAAAAAATACATGCATGGGAAGCTGAAAAAATTACCTGAATCTTCTGGAATTTATTTTTCAATTTTGATTGGCAAGGGTAGGTTTTACAATATTAAGATCAAGCTCTGTTCTGCTGTAGTTTTCTTGGAAAGTCTCCCAAGCTGCACACTTTCAGTTGGAGAGTGCTATAAAGATGTTTCCCTGCCCAGGGAGTGGGTTAAATACAGCACTGATTCAGGGACACAGGGTTGTAGGATGTAGCAGGGGGGTCTGAAGGAGCAATGCCTGTGCCTGCTTGGCAAAAGGGAGCTTTCTGCTGCCCAGGTAAGGCATGGCTAAAACAGACTCCTTAAAAGTCTAAATATCATATCTGAAATACATAATCATCTTTAATTCAGTGGAAAACCAATACAGAAATAATTAGTGTGTTACTAAAAATATGCAAAAGGTTTTAAAGGCATGGAAAAGCTATAGGAAAACAAAATTTCTTTGTTTGGTTGGGTTTTTTGGGGGTTTTTTTGAGATAGTTTAAGAAAGCTCATGAAATCCAAGAGATTGCCCTCAGACATGCTCCAAGGAGGCTGCACAGGCCCGACCAAAAGCCAAGCCTCACTCTAAAAATTTGTTTTACTGACCCAAATGCTCTGATGGTGGTAAGGCCTTCAGCTGTCTCCGAGAAGTGACACAGTAAAGGGAGCTGGGTGCTGTCATCGAGTTCCTGGAGGTCCCTGGGAGCACAAAAAACAACAGACACCCATTACAATGTAAACATCTCTGTCTGTAGAAATCTCACTGCATAGCAGGCAAGGATGGACCTTTCATGTATTGCACATATTCTTTTCAGGAACACACAAAAGCCTTTGAATCATTTCCCAGTCACCTCTTCCATCTACTTTTGGTCACAGATGAGCTTCTCTTTGTCCCCCAGTGATAATGAATTTATTCATGCTAGCCAGATCCTAATTACCTGTTATTCTCACACATTCTAATTTATTAATATAATGAACTTAAATTCAGAACGGCTGATTTTAACTTTTGTAGCATGTTATTGGTGACTCTTAGGTCAGGTATAAAACAGGGTTTGTGTATCTGTAAGCTTATTTATTTTATTGCAACTGTACCAGCCAGTCTAACAAAAAGAAAAGGTGCCTTTCCATATAAATCTTGCTTCATTTTCCATATCTGTAAGTACCACAACATGCTGAATGTAAAATATAACAGATGATAGCAGACCTATTTGCAGTTTTAAATTACCACACTGGTTGAAACAGAGACAGCACTGACAGAGAAATAATATGAATGATGAATTTCCTCAATTACTCAGCAATGGTACTTCCAAGACCTGCTTGGAGCAATGATATTTAAGTCCAAAGAGTTCCAGTCTCCTGAAACAGGAATGTTTTCCAAACCATGGAGAAAAATCCATCTTTCTGTAACACTCTGCCATTGGCACAGCAGCCAGTTGTATAAACAGAAGAGAGGCCAGATCATTAGAGATTTAAAGTCTTTATCAAAATCCTGCTATGTTTGCACACTGCATTAGATAGGCCAGGAGAAATAAGTGCTCCATGATGCTGAATGTTGCAGTACACAGAGCTAATTTCACTGCTTATGTTTTGATGATAAATATCTTTCAAATTTATGATGGAAAATACACAGAAGTTTTTGAAAGATGTAATGGAAAATACAACAAAGTGCTGCAAGAAATACTGTAAATATTTGCATTTCTAAAAATTAGTGAAGCTTATATTCCTGCAGAGTACTGTGTGCAAGTAAGTTATAAATACTGGCTGAAGCTGTTCCTTCCTCCTACATTTCCCAAGACTGATTTTTATAGAAATAAATTGGATTTTTTTTGGTTTCTGTTTTGCATTGAAAGAACACAAGCCAACCCCGAATGCCTCACAAGTGATTTAAAAGAGTTTAATTTAAACAGATTAATTAAAAAAAAACAACACTCCTTATACAGATTTTCCCAGAAAAGTAAGGGAATGAAATGGATGAGGTAGTTATGGACTTGCAGAGCCCATGGGTGCTTGTGTAGGTGTGTGCTGACTTAGAGGGATGATCAACCTCTCTCTAGCTTGCATGGTTATTGCTGCATCAGGTTTGGTGGGGTAAGAGCAAGGTTTCTGGAAAAACCTCAGAGAAATTAAGCAGATTCTTTCAGATTTAAACATTTTCCTGGTTTATGAATTCTGATTATGTCATTTTCTTAGGAATAAATCTTGGAAATTCTGAGGAAAGACCATGAAAAGTAGGGTAAAGTGAAGCAAAATTATTAATATGTTGCTCAGTGCCCGGCCTGCTCCATGGCTTTAAGGGGAATAACTGACACAACTCTTTCTGGATAAGAAGCTACTAGTTTATCTATTTCTTATTTGCTGCAAAACAGCAGCTAATGCTGTAGCATGTGCCTACTGCAAAGATAAGGCCAGATAATAATAACCTGCTAATAATGACAGATTCTTTTGGCCTCTCTGCAAGTCAGCAGGTGCCTTGGTGAGTAATTTTAAGTATCAGAGAGTGGTGTAAATCCAGCAAAAAAAAAAAAAAAGGAAGAAGAATGGATCCAGTTTAAGAAAAAACCTTCAAAAGGCTTGCTTAAGATGTTTTACAGAATGAATTTAGCATGAGTCTAAGAAATCCTGATGCTCTTTTTGCTGAAAAATTTTACTTTTTATGCCCAGGCAAACCGTCAAAATGGTTTGAATATGGATATGAAATGCTGTAGAGTGGAAATGACTTTCTGTAGAGGATTTTCCCCCCAATATGAAGAATAAGCAGCTACTGATGTTAATCCAGGGAGTTATTTTCCATTCTCTACTAACTCTCAGAAGGTCAAAGAGGAGCTTTGACCAGAGGCAAGCTGGCTCAGTTGATTAACAGACTTCATGCTCATCTGACTCAGTGTACACAACAGTGTACAAAAGTGATGCAACTGGTGTTACTTCCCTAAATATTCCATTTGTAGTCAGGTCACCTGGAAAAATCCTCCTGTGTACGTCCCAGACTCAAGCCTCAGGATCAGAAGCAGGATGCCATGACCATTTTCCCCTGATTCCTGTAGCCTCACATTTCATCACAATTCTTAGCACAATTTTTTTTTTTTAGAAGAAATTTTCAGGACAGGTTTTGTTGTTTGGCTTTTGTTTGTTTTTTGTTTTTTTTTAATACGTACTTGGAAGCAACTCTGAAGTATTTCTGGATGAAATAAAATGCTATCCCAAGAGGCACGAGGGCGACAAGGAACCATGGGGTGGCATAGGAGATCATCCCAATGGCTGACAGGCAGAGCAAGGTGGACCTGGTAAGAGACTCCAGCGTAGGAGGGATGTGCTACAGTGAAATAAAAGACTTACATAAGGCAAAAAATCACTGTAATAGCCCTTTTCCCATAGAGGACCACCGGGAAAGTGGAATGATACCACTGTGCAGTCATCAATATTCTCTTTACATCAGGAGACTTCATGTTTCTGTGAGTCTAATACCCAAATGTTAAAAATAAATGAGCCAGTGGGTTTGGGTTTTTTTTTCCTAAAAGTCAGACCTTCAAATCTCCTGGGGAAACAGGAGCCATTTCCACCTTGTCTAGATAGCAGGTAAGGAAGAAAAAATTGTTCTTCGTATCCTAACTATTTAGAAAAATACAGTGAACTTTTTTAGAACCTCTTAATTTTTCTTCCACGTTCCCATCACTCTCACATTGAGGTTCACTGCTCATCCAAAAATTTTAATGCACAGCCATAGTGAAAACATCCTTTCCTTCCCCTGAATGCTCTAAATCCACATGTGCTACAGCCAGGGTGGAACACTTATTTGTCATATCTGCTCCTATACAGTTAAAGTTTCTATATTCTACCCTCTTTCCTGTTTTGAGCTCAAAATATGATGTTTTGCTAATCCAGATCTTCCAGTAGAAGCAACTAATCTGCATATGAAGAAATTGAGAGCCTCCATCTCTCACTACATTTGATTTTATAGTTACTTGCCCATATTACTTTCTATTTTTATCACTCTCAGTGCCTGTTTTGCCATGCTTTTCTCTACTGAACATTTTAATACATTTAATAATACATACCTTTAATACATTTAATGCTCTTATTCAGTATCTAAGTGAAAATTTGCAAAGCCAAGGTGTAATAAAATACAATATATCGATGCATCTACCTGGTCAATGATATTTGTGTCAGCAGAGAAACGATTCAGAATCAGCCCCAATGGAGTCATATCAAAGAACCTGTTGAACAAATTAAAACCAAAAAATTACCTGTAAAGGAATTCCATTTTTGGGGAAAAAGTCCAGTCAGACAGAACACAGAGAGCTGTCTGCAGCCTTTCTCTAAAACCAAGCAGTAAATACAAGTAACACAACAGATACAAAATCTGCATCCTGACTGTCCAAATGCTTCTTTTGGCATTTCCCCCACAGAAAAAAGCTTTATCTCCTCTTCCAAAAACCTGCTGTCTTATGTCCTGGACTTTCATTCTTGCTCCCTCAAGACTTAAGATCCCTTCCAAAGATCTCAGCCTGTCCCTGGCTCCCGATAAAGGTCACCAACCACAGAAGTTTCATGGAAGCACTGGGATAACTTGATTTGTTATTCATGCATCCTTTTGGCCATCCTGCTGCCTCTGTTGTCATCCACAAAACCTGTCCCCAGCCATCAGAAGAAGCCTTGGTGTCGTTTGTCACCATGTCACTGCTCAGAGCTGGAGTTTGGCTGTCCTGGAGCTTGAACACTTGACAATCCAGCCTTGAAGGGCTGCCAGTTATCCAACAGATCTCAGCCAGACAAAAAAGGGGGAAGAATTTCACATGTTCTGCAATGGAATTTTCCCCCCCTTAATTCACCACTAGTTATTTTCACTTTTTGAGGCCTTGGAGGAAACAGGGTGGCCACGAGAGCTTTTTGGAGGAGTGCCCTCCCAGGTACAAAGAGAGCAGGTTTTGATCACGGAGCTTTTTGGGGGGATATAATTTCTGCTGTACCTGATGGGTCCAAGGATGATCTTGTTGAGGAGGTTGTGGTGTAGGTTCTTGGCTGCTGTGAGACCCATCCACTCCACAGTCAGTGATGTGATGAGGCAAAGGACAATCCCAGCTCCGGAGAGGATGCTGAAGACAGCTACATGATAAGTCTGATAAAATGACAAACATATCAATCCTAGAAATAAACACCCATTTCTGCTTTCTGCTAGGAGGTTCCCAAGGTACCAATCAGCTACTATGTCACATCACTTATATTACATAGTTGTAATTATAATCCTATATAATATCTGGGAAATAAAAAACTATGACTGAACTGCAATTCAGTAAGTTCACATAAGCAGAAGTTATGGTAGTTCTAAGAGCCCTCACCCCCCCACTGATGAACACCCTTCAAGGCCATGAAATGATAGTTCTTAAAACTGTGAAGGTGGACTAAATGGATAAATAGAAAGGATCACGCATTTTTGGCCAAGAAATTCAGTCAACCAAAGTAGAACCTCTCAAGAATTAAGGCATTTGAGACATATTGGAATTGAGAGATAATGGATATTCCACTTTATTAAGTTCAAGCATTATAAAATTCCCAGAGCAGATCCTAGACTCATCTGCCAGGGTTATAACGCATACAAGCCTTCTGAAAGTTTACTAAGTGGATTCCAATGCAATATTGTATATTAGTCAAATCTACAGCTAGAAGCAGATTGTACTTAAGTAGCACAATTGAAGATTTTTTTTAGAATTTTTTTTTCTGGCAGGACATTACTTGACTGCCAGTACTTAGGAAAATGGGGTCATTGACTTAGGAGTTAAAAAATCCAGAAGGAAAAGTTTAGTATGAGGGCCCTTCCTTTGAAAGGTCAGTTATTTTTCTACCCTCAAGCCTGTTTCAGTTTTGCATGTTCAAAAAGGTGGATAAAATTTGAATGGCCTTGTTTTAACATGAAGAATTTGTCCATCCTGTAAAATAACCAAGGTTACTCCATCTATCATCTTTCCAATGTAACTAGATGAACAGCAAATGATTACTTTAGAATATTTTTTCTTTCTTTCTTTTTATCCTCCAAGATATGGCTAACCTTATCATCATCAGCATTCCTGGCTTCATTTGTGTTGTCCATGGATGTCCACGTAGCAAGCCAGTAATCTATGGCCACTATAACTGAGTGTTTCAACAGCTTGGAGAAAATCATCAGAAAGAGCAAGAAAAATCCTCCAGAGGTGAGATATCTCCAACAGGTTTTCCACGGCATCTTTGTCCTCAGCCTCATGACAGTTGACATATTATCATCTTCATCTTCTTCCTCTTCTTCCTCTGTGACTCAGACATTAAATCAAGTTTAGCTGGGACTCAGTACAAGGAATTTTACCTTGTTTTACTAGATTTGGGTGACTCTTTTCTTGTCTTGAATTTTAATTTTAAAGAAAACATTCGGTTTGTCATTTTAAAACAGCAGACACTTCAGACATATTCTCATAAGACTTTCCCGGTGCTCTTTAAGCAATTCTATCGTTTGTCAGTCTTTGACTTGTTGCAGCTTTGTTAATTTTAGTTAAACTGACTATTTATAGCAGAGACCAGGCCTTTCCCAACCTGTTCAGCTGCTTTTATTTTACAGTCAGCAGAGCACTTTGGGTTGCATGGAAGATTCTAGAAAGCCCTCCAAACCTTTCCATCTAGAGGCTCCAACATCTGTTGCACAAAAAAGTTCAATTTTCCCTTCAATCAAGAGCACTAAAGCTTTGTCTGTGATAAACTCATAATTGATCACATTACACTGAAACACAATTAGTGGGAGATACATGTTTCATAGGTGTATAAACAAGACATTTAATTTTTTCTGCAGATAATAAGAATATATATCTCACAGCCTTGCAGGCTGCACTTGAGGAAGGGAAATGTTGCCCTGCTCTTGACAACTACCCCGATTTGTTCTCTTTACAATTATTTCTGTTGTTTTACTTCCCTCTCATCTCTCAATAACTCCAGGCAGTGTGAGTTACCAAAGAAATTAACTTGTTCTGTGACACCCTTACCCCTGCACAAATACATGGAGAATTCCTCAACTAAATCATATCATAAACAGCTCAAAGTATTGGACTTCCCAGTTATTACCAAGTGTCACCATCATCTTCATATTTCATAGCTAAGAATTGTCAGCTGTTGAAGTGGAAAGGCAGTGAAACATAGGAACAGATTAAATAAAGTGAAACGATAAGACATACCCTCATCTTCATCTTCCAGCTGGGATTTGGATTCTCTGGGGTACATGGCCCTTCGGAGGGTTTTCCTTTCAAGAGTAGTTTGGTCAGCTTCCATATCCTGAAATAAGGAAGTGTATTTATTCATTTAGAGCTTAGCTGTCTGCCACTGTGGCAGCACCAACAGTAACCTCAAAGAGAACTTTATTGGGGTCACTTCACTCACAGAACCGAAAAGCACAGTGTTTTAGGATTTAACTTTCAGAAAATCCTGCTTTGTCCACCTACTCCCCTCTCTCTTTCTTCCAGTCTTTCATTCCCTCTCTTCTGGAATGACAAAAACTTCAGAAAGAGCCTTTAGAGAATCCTAGATGTTCATGGCAATAACAGAATAAGAGATACCATGGCCCACCAAAGGATGAGCTGTGCACCACATTCCAAAAGGTGGTTTGGGGAATGTGTCCTTACAAACCACCCGTGATGGATGTACCACACACTTCCTGGAAAACCTGCCCCAGTCCTTAAAACTCCTTACAGGTCATGCAGTTCTGCCCTAATGCCTAGTTGAAAACTTCTTCTGACATAGTTTGGGATGGGTTCTTTTTAATTTAAATGGAGAATATTTCTTTTCAGAAAAGCCATCCTTGTCTAAATGTCGATTTACCTTTTCCAATTCTTGATCCTGGCGATTCATCAGAGTTTTCCAGTGTTCATAGAGCTCAATATCCTTGTTCTGGATATCCTTTAGTGTCCCTTCTCTAAGCACCATTCCATCCTTCATTGCTATGATCTAGGGGAGAAAGCACCTGATAGATTTACTCAACAACATAAATATCATAATCACTGACCTGGATCCTACAAGACATGTCTCAGTATTGGTGGCATTGCCATTATGCAAATTTCTGTGCTCACTTTATTGAACATTTTATGAATAACTCCTTAATTTTGTTGGCACAGCCCATAAACTGAAACACTGAAACATCTTTAGCTGCACTTGTAAAAAGCACGGACAAGACATAATATATAATAGTCATATTTGCAATCAAAATCAAAATTAACTTTGATTCGATTTCAATTACAAAATCTACATAAATAATGTGGAAATAAAATAGTTCTTCCACTACAAAATCTGTATTTGTTAAAGTGGCAGGTGGCCCCATGGCATGTGGAATTAAGGAGGGAATCTATTACAGAGAAAAGTAGTAATCCCATCAAGTGTTACAGCGTTAACTTCATGTGCATGTTCATCAGATTTGCACCCTGGTACTGCTTCTCTTACCCAGTCAGCATGTGGCAGATATTGTAATTTATGTGTCACCAGGACAAGAGTCCTCTTGTCTTCCTGCAGAAACTTCAAAATCCCTTCCTGCATTAAATGATCACTTAAGTGAATGTCCAGTGCAGAGAACGGGTCATCCTGCAATCAAATCAAATTAGAAAATATTACAACAGGGTACAAAAGTTAGGTTTATTTCTAAAATATTATTTTTAAATTAGAAAGTGTCCAGGATTGCTAATGTTTCATCTCTCTCTAATGACTAAGACCCAGCCAGAGGCCTGCACTACAAAACTGGGAACTGGAATCCATTGATCTTCAGTTCATAACAATAAACTCTGTTAATTTTTAATTAATTTAATTAATAACTTTGATGGGAAACTGGCACAGGAAAGTTAAAACAGAATTAACAACTCTTCTAATTTCCTCTAAACCAAACTGATCTTCACTTGGAGTTAGAGAACCTATTCTACTCTTCCAGTGTTAATCTGAGTAGGAAATTCCACCTCCATCAGTCTCCCAGTATGTTTTAATGCTGCCTCTGGTGGCTGCTTATTTCCTACCTGCTTAATTGGGATTTGGAGTTGAATGCAAGTCCCTGTAGCTCTCTTAAATCTAGCATAAATATATGGAATGACAATTTTGTTACTAACTTTCCCAGCTCCATGTGGAAAAGAAGAATCTTACCAAGAAGACAATGTTGGTGTTCTGATAGAGCGCTCGAGCAACACAGATTCTCTGTCGTTGGCCTCCACTTAAATTAATCCCCTAATGAGTATAATGGATGAAAAATAGGCATCTTTGAATAAACATTATGACAGGCCTCCGGAAATGTGATTTTTTACAATTATACAGAGCTCCAGTAAATATCAAAAACTTCATTAAAATGCTAATTCTGTTGATAAACAAGCATAATCTTCATGTAATACCAGAAGAAAAATTATTATTCAACAACTACTCACGGGTAAGTGTAAATTAGGAAGAGCTGTTCTGTGCACAGTAGGCTTTTCAGATTGAAAAACGTAACAAATACAAGCATCAAATT
Source organism: Lepidothrix coronata (assembly GCF_001604755.1). NCBI lineage: Eukaryota > Metazoa > Chordata > Aves > Passeriformes > Pipridae > Lepidothrix > Lepidothrix coronata. Next base: position 2,494,289 of record NW_016690309.1, on the reverse strand, counting down.
GTGCATGTAAAATACAGGGGACTTTGCTCCAAAAATACCATTTGAGAAACAGCTGAAGAAGGAAAAAGTTTTCAACTCTTTTTGCAGTGAGCCTCGGTAAATTACAATTATTTACCAGTCTGGCAGCCCAACAGAGATCAGATTTGTCTGAGTGACACCAGAGAGTGTCTTCTTAATACAAAGGCCAAGCAGAGATTAAAGCATTTGTGTTATTTACCCTTTCTCCAATTTCTGTCTGATCACCAAATGGCAGTAAGTCGATGTCAGGCTGCAGAGAACACGCATCTGTAACAGCCTTGTACCTGTAAAAACAACACAGTCATTGCAATTATTTAACCAGCCACTTACTCTGCTAAAAAAAAAATAAATTCACTGCTAAGTTATTAAGGTTCTGTGATGGATGGATAATTGCAGAAATCAGAAGGGCAAAATGATTACTCAGCAGCTAATCCTGGAGCATAGTAAACTAAGCATTGTAAAACATGTCATGTTTATTAGAGATCTTTATTGACAACACCGCTTTTAAAAGATTTAATTACATAAAATATTGAGTATGTTTCTCCCTATCATGGAGCTGTTTTGTTGGACTCTGGAGGATTTAAAGCCATTTTCCACTGAGTTATTATTCTCCCCCCTTTAGGCGCCTCTTCATTTTCTTCACAGTGATATTCCAGGACAAAGGATCCTTGCAATGATTCTGATCTCGCCAGAAAGAGGAAACCACTTGCAAAGCCTTGAAATTTGCTGTGAGATTTGCTGTGGGGTATCACAGGTGACCTGCTAATCAGCAGCTGGGATCAGGCTATTTAAGTGGTATCGTTCAGCCTTGCCTCTTTGAATCAGGTGAATTTAGGCTGATGGATGCAGTAGCCGAAGAATCCGGTCCCTGGAATTTTAGGTGCCTCTCTGGATTTTGAGGCATTTCGTCGTGGTCAGGTTTTATCAAGTCGGAATGGACTCATCCATCTTAACAAAGCACAGGCTGAGAGGAACGGAGTGTATTTTTAATAACTTAAAAGAGAGAGGATGTTGCCTTTGAAAACATCAGCAATTTGTTTTCCTTTCAGTCCAGTCACTTTTTCCACGTTTCTTAACTGACCTTTTAGAAGGATACAAGCAGCTGGATAGGCACAATAGAAGCTGTGCACCTCAGCTGTCACACCCCCTTCTCCTGTGTTTCTAAAGGAAGAATTAAGGCTATTTCCTTGCAGGAGCCCATCTTCATATGTGCACTGTTTTTGTAAAAAAGTGCCCCAGTAACTGGATCACAGCAGGATAAGCACATAAACTCAGTGGAAACATGCCTAGAATCCCTATTTCCAGAGTCTTCTGGCAACCTCAGGCTCCATTAAACAAAAAAGACTCCAAAGATGGGATTCATCTCACCTTGGAAATTAGAGGTATGGCTTTCTCTGTATCCCATGGAGAGCCTGCATGATTTCTCACACACATCTTCTTGAAAGGCTCACTTAAACCAGAAACCTTCCTCTGAGATGGATAAAATCAGGTTTACTAAGCCCACCCCAGGGTTAATGGGCATCGATAGATATTTCTCCAAATCTACAAACTTACTCCAGAATATGCCAAAAAAAACCCAAAACAAACCCTCTCTAAAAGGAGCTGCCAGGTGTTTTTGCAAGGAGGTTGATATTTACCTCTGTTTGTTAAAAGGGCTCCCAAAGATGATGTTTTCCTCCACGGTTGCATTCAGCAGCCACGGCTTCTGAGCTGCATAAGCCACGGAGTATCTGTTTCTACTGCAGGCAGACACAGAGCATTAGCAAAAAGCAAAGCAATTTCTGAGAATCAGGGTTTTTAACATTAATTTTATGAATGTGCATTCAGAGAAATACAGGGGAACACATAAGCAAAGCAACTGTTACAAAAATGAAGGGAAGAATTTTAAATTAGATGCTTTTGTTAGAACAGCACCGACTCTCTCCCCTCATGGCAAAATCTACACTCTAGGTTGTATTCTATTCTCCTATAAATGGCTGATACCTACCTCAATCTAGTAACTGCAATTTCAATCCAAAGGCAAATTAATAAGTAATAAAAATGGTTATATTCTCATAAGAATAGTTATTTGGTATTTTTTTCTCCAATATCAAAACAGATATGTGAAAAGACACTGTTCAAATGGCAACAGTACACTTGACTTGCTGCTTTCTGAAGTTTTAGATTATTTTAGGTGACCACACACATAAAATAGTTTTTTCTCAGTGAATAATTTTTTACTTTTGGTCTATTAGATCCTCAGTGGACTGACATGATACTGGAAAAGAGAGCAGTTTAACACAGATTGGGAAGGAATCACTGCACTCTCCCAAGTATTTTTTAGACATCCTTTCAACACGTCTAAATACCTAATGACATGTTCTTTTCTTCTGGTTGTTTTGCCAATGTACAGCAGCAAAAGAGGTCGTGTAATGTCAGATATTTCCCTGAGGTGCCCGAGATGTGTGAGGCAGGAGTGGTGAACTGGTTCACCCCTCATGGATCTGAACACTTATCACAGAAACATGGAATCACAGAGTGGCCTGGGTTGGAAGGGACATTAAAGATCATCTTGTTCCAACCCCCTGCCATGGGCAGGGACATCTTCCACTAGCCCAGGTTGCTCAGAGCCCCATCCAACCTGGCCTTGGACACTTCCAGGGATGGGGCAGCCACAGCTTCTCTGGGCAACCTGTGCCAGGGCCTCACCACCCTCACAGGGAACAATTTCTCCCTAATATCCAATCTAAACCTCCTCTCTGTCGGTGTAAAGCCATTCCCCCTTGTCCTGTCACTCCAGGCCCTTGGAAATTGTCGCTCTCCATCTTTCCTGTGGGCTCCCTTTATGTTCTGGAAGGCCACAACTGGATTCCTTCTCAGTCTCTTTGATGCTATTGCTTCCAACAACGCATTTGGTTAACTTTGTGTGTAAACATCTAGGATTTGCTGTCGACAGAGAGGGTTCAGGGGCATGAGAAATAGCTGGTTAGAAGTCATCAGTAGTCTCCCAAAACTCTGAGGCGTTTAAGCAGTTCAGGACGCACTAGTACAAAATGTGTCCTCAGGATTATCAGGCAGCAAATCCTGGTGTGTCTCCCAACCACAGCTCCGTGTGCCACTACTTCTCTGTCAGTTATGACATGTTTTCAGTTTGGCTTGTCCTTCTTTTAAACCTGCAGACCCCTTCCCTGGAGCCAGGGGTGGAGGCACTGCTTGACTTCAGCTCCCTCTGTGACCTGCTCTGTGACACAGCCTGGGTTAGGCACAGCACAAACCCCAGAACACACAAAACACACGGTAGGATCCACATGACAGTGTCTCAAATCCATCTAGAGGCCCTGTCTTGCACAATATGGAGCACACTAAACTCCCAGTGCTGTCAAATGGGACCTGGGATCACTGAACATCTTTCAGACAAGACTGAGGTAGTGGTGCAATCGCTGGAGAAGATTGGGATCCACTGGATTTAACACAGTCTGTCAGTTAATCCCACAGTAAACAATTATCATCAACATGGTAAGAAAACAGAGATGGCTGAAGAGTACAAAGATGAAGGTTTGGGGAAATTCTGAAGGAATTAATGCGTGTATTAAGATACACTAAAAAAAAAGAAATAATACCTTCTGGATGCTTCAAAAGAAGGTTCAGTTTCATTTACACTGTAAGTTATGGTAAATGACATTTAGTAAGCAGGAAATATAAAGAATAACAATTTGTGCTAGTTTTACACACAGGAAAACTGGAGTTAAGTACATATTTTAAGAAATCAACATAAGTTGAGGTTTGTTTGTTCTTGAAGGGAAAACAAACAAGGTCTTAGTAAAAACATAAAACTTTTCTAATTACAACAGTTTCATATCTATAACACACAGTGGCTAAACAGGCAAATCATGTTGTTAGAAAATCTGTTAAAAATTAAAAGCATATTGTAAAACCTATTAAAAATTAAAATATTTGATATTGCCTGGGCACGTAAAAGGCTGACAAGCAATAACTTATCCACAGTTTTGTCAATGACCTGCAAGAGCTGGTAACTAATGTCAAGTTTCCCCTGGAGCAAAGATAAGCTTTGCAGACACACCTTTGAATCAGAAGAGATCTTGAACCTGTTTATAGCACTAAGGCTGCATAAAGCACAGCACTACAAGGCTTTCCTTGGCAATCTCCACTTCTTAAGGATCATATCCTTAAGAAACTCATTCTGAAGAGCATTCAGTGGCAGTAATGACATGAATGATTTTGCAGCTCCCTCTGTTTGTTAATTGAGTCAAAAACTGTGTTAAGGGACTGGAATGGCAGCAAAAGCCATTCTGGACCAGTGATGATGCTCAGGTGTCCAGGCATGGTGATGCATCACTGCAAAGTGCAAAACCCAGAAGAGTAAGTTTATGCCAGGTAAATAGAAACAGGCATTGGAAGGGATTACAAAACTGATGCTCATGTATTATTTTCCTGACTTAAAAAAAAAACAAAACCATGAACAAAATTATCCTCCACTCTCAGGTCTATGAATCCTCCAGATGAAACATTTCACTGCTGAGGCAGAAACGTCTGCTTGACTGCTGGGATACCAGTAAACGCAGCTGCACTCGTAAGGAGAATATCCAAGTCTAGAAAATTTTCATAGCAGAGTCCCTGTAATGCCAGACTCATGTATTAACATCTTCCCAAAATTCCAGACCTGAGACACAGCAGAACATCAGCTCTCTGAGGACTTTGACAATTCAGGCCTTGCAAAGGGCACAATCTGTGTTTCCTTTGGGCATCAATTGTCAGAGGAGATACTTCATTACAGGTGAGTAAGTCCTGCTGATTTATCTCAGAATTGTCAAAGAGACATAAATTCAGGCTCAAAAGAGACATCGCTTCACTAGAACTGGTCTCATACTCAGCAGAAGCTTCCAGTCTTCTCTACAATGGAATAAAGTTACAAGAAAGCAAAAGATGGAGTCTAAGGAGAGATTGAAAAAGGGTTGGAAATTAGGTCAAGCCAAACAAAAAAGAAAAAAAGAACAAACTAAATTTGCTCTATTCAAAACCCCCAAACTTTTATCAGCAGGGCATAGCAGTGGTAAAGAAAGAGATAATGCTTTCATGTACACATTTGGAAGTGCCCTCTGAACTACAATTTAACAAAAACTGGGCACAGGTCTTGCAGGACCCCTTGCAATTCCATACCAGATTTAATATGCTTGCCACTGGAATCAAATAGATTGTCTGAATGAGCAAGGACTAATTTTCAGATCTTATCTACCTAAACACTTCTTTGGTTAGAAATGTCATTCCATGCTTAGCTTGACAAATACACTTTAATTCTCCCAAATTATGAGTGAGATATCTGTGAGAACCCACATTTACCAATAATCCCATGAATAAACACATAGAAGACCTTTGCTGAGCTGGGGCCTTCACAAACAAGGGGATTAAGTATTTGGTCTTATACTTTTTTACCCAGCTGAAGCTGAGAGAGTGATGGGATTGCAGGGCATGGGAGTGCACTGGAATTGAAGCTCCTGAGGTTTCTAAAAAGAGTATTTTATTTGCCTGAGGGGATCAGCAATTTTTGTTCTAGTTTCTTTACTGAAATATGGCTGTTTATGCTAATTTTTCAGCTGTATTATAAAATATATATGTTGGCCAAAATGGGCCATGAGAAGTTCAAGTCTGAAATTGTAGGAAAGACCAGAATGATTGGTCGTTTTGTAAGATTTTGAACACATAAGATGAAATAAAATAGAAATTAATTTAAATCAAGGTTTTTAAGGAAAAGTAAAAAGGACACTTCGCTGAAGTTTGGATACTTCTACAGTAACTTTGAATGATTTAAAATAGATCGATGCATCTCTAACCAGGCTGTGATCCCCTCAGCCTACAAAGTAAAAAGGGAGGAGAATAAAGAGATACAAAATCTCTGGGATACCACTGTAACAATAGAATGAACTGTTTCCTCTGCTAATAAAAGCAAGAAGTTTGAGGCAAGATGAGGACTGAGCATCTACACAAATTTTACTCAGGAGTTTAGAGGAATTTAGTCCTGTCCCTGCAACCAGCCACGGCAGCACTAGGTGGTTATGCTGATTTTGGCCAAATGTTCGTTTATCTGATCTTTTATCCCTGCAGAGCCCATAGTGTGGTTTCTGTGAGCTGCTGTTAGTGTGGTTGCAAACTGAAGGGAGTATTTCCTTTTCCTAACTTTTCTTGTATCCTTAATACTTGAGGACAGAACAGGCCATTTGTGAGGATCCCTTTAATAGTTCTTGTGTTTCCTGAGCTTTTCACTTAATACACAACAACCTGTTTGCACAGAAACCAGTCCAATGTACAGAAAATGTACAGTGACTGAAGGATTTCCACTTAGCTACTCTTTGCTTGGCAGCCTGACAATGTGGTTCTGGCTGTTTGCCTCAGTGTGGACAAGGGGAATACATGTCTCTGCATAATCCCCACAACTGTCCTCATATAGACTTAATAATTAACAATTCAGATCTGAAACGAGCTTGGCTCAATCACTGCATCCAGCCAGCCTCAGATATATTACAAACCTCAGACAAGGGGCTGGTTTTTTGTGTGTCTAAGGTTTGTAACATATCTGAGACATCTCACATAAGTGGGAAGAACGGAGATCTGGCCCATAAGACTTGCCCTGGCCAAGATCTTTTACAGAAAGATGCACTAACGTGCTTTATTTCCCTAAGATGCCAAACCAGTAACAACTCTGGCAGCAGGGCATACAGCTCTTACTGCAGTCAACACCCACAGCAACAGGGTATTCAAATCCCAGTGATGCATTGCAGGATTGCCCCAATACAAATGGGGCTGAGATCTTATCCATTATTACTATTACTGTGTTGTTGTGCCTGAATTTGTGGGGGAGTTCACTGCATTTCACCTCTGGATCAGTAGCTGCGTTAGTCATGCACGTAGAATCACATGGAAAGGGATTTATGAGAGTAAATAGGACCTTTAGTATGGTTTTGCAAAATAGAGGATCCACTTTGGTTAAATACCTGAAGTATCCTTCTGTATTCGTCTGTCTGCCAGGCAGTCTGAAATTACCAGCAAAACATAACCATGTTTGCATCAGCTACGTCAGGGTACCAGTTAGAGTGTGCAATGAAAAAAAAAAAGCCTGAGATGCTTCCTAGAACCTGAGTTGTTTGGTGATGTACAGACAATCAACTGACAGCATGATCCGACCCCTTGAACAACGTGAAATTTTCATTTTTGTTGTTTTGCATAATTCATGATTATGAAACATTTCACAAACTGTCTCTAGTGTGTTTCTAGGATTTCTCACTTTTCTAATCTCCCTTAGATTTCATATCTTTTTCTAGGAAAAACCCAAGTCTTTCTCAACTATATCTGAAAAAAACCATGAGAATCATTTCAAGGTACACTCTACTTACCCCTTGTACTTTTTTCAAACTACTCAGAAAAACAATGCCTGGTTGGGGTGTAAAAACCTTTATTATGTGTCTCAAAGAAATTAACTGTGGTAAGTCACATATTCTTCCTTCAAAGCTTAAACTCAAAGTTAGTCTTGCCTTGGCTCCAACTGTACCTGCTACTCCAGTGAGATCATATGTTTAGAATAGCACAAAGTGAAATATAGCTGGAGAGCAAAAATGCCATGGATACTAGCACAGGAAAAGCAAAAAACATCCAGCTTGCAACATTGCTGTAAGAAAAATATGACAAGGGAGGTTACTAGTCAAGGGATGGGGCAACAAAATATTGGCCTCTGTGACGAAATTCCCTCTTCCTCAGCAAAAAGCTAATTGAGAGGAGTTTGGCTTGGCAGTTTTAAGGAAGCAGAGCTGATCTTTAAAATCAAAGAACAAGTTTTGGGGTTACTGTAAAGAATAACAGTGACTTCCACAGGTGAGGCTTGATCATGTACCGGGGAAGGAGAAGAGCAGTAACACGTGTTATTGTATCACCTTTTTTGTCTGCCAGCACCAGCATCTCTGAGTGAGAAATACATGCCTATTTGATAATCTGAATTTCTAGTCGGGTCATTTGCTAGGCTAATATATTAGATATTAATTGCCAGACTAGCCTTTTTCCCTTCCTAAGGCTGCTCTGCCTGCTCTGAACCATGACAAAACAGCAGTGAAAACCCTTCATAAGTTTGCAGGTGATGCATTCCAGAGAGGATCTGGGTGATGAGAATCACTCAGCACACAGTTCTGAGGCACGAAGTTTACATTTCTCACAGCAAACCTCAACCTCCTCCTGCTTAAATACAGCAATTAAAAGCTATATAAACATACTTGCTCCAGTGAACTTTTCCCTCCAGCGTCTGCATCTCTCCCAATATAGCAAGGAGAAGGGAGGACTTGCCACAGCCAACTTGACCCACAATCATTGTCATCTGACCTGTGATAATAATAAAAACACCAAAAAACACATCTTGAAAAGAGGAAAAAAATATATATCCAGTCAACAAGGTGCAACCAGATCCAGGTCTAGAGCATGTTTGAACTAGCTGGTTAAATATGTTAGCACTTCCAGGGATCCAGGGGCAGCCACAGCTTCTCTGGGCAACCTGTGCCAGGGCCTCACCACCCTCACAGGGAGGAATTTTTCCTTAAAATCCAATCTAAACCTACTGTCAGTTTGAAGCCATTCCCTGTTGTCCTGTCACTCCAAGCCCCTATAAATAGCCCTCTTCCACCTTTCTTGTAGGCTCCCTTCAGGTATTGGAAATTTTCCATGTCTCTCTTCAGCTCGGAATTTAACTGTCTTATTCCTTCCAAAGGAGATAAACTCTGGCTCGCTCAGCTTGTGAACCCCTGGCCTTAGACTTTAAATTCCTTGTAGCAAAGGCATTCTAGTGGTGTTGGATGTGGCACTGGGCCAGCACAAAGGAGTGTTCATCCATGTGTAGGGCACTTAATGCTACATGGAAACAAACAATACAGACTTTGGGATTACTTAACAACCATGTGACATCAACCTAAAGCAATAGTCTATTTTAAAACTAAGCACTTGATAGGACATAAAAATAAAATAGAAGGCTACTTAATAGCATCAACTACCAACGGTGTTAGGAATTTCACAGCATTAACAACAAAAACAATAAAAAGTATTATTATTATTATTATCAGCATCATTACTATTATCATTAATAATAATAATAGAAAATAATAGTTGCTACTTTTCACACTTGCTATGTAAGTTTTCTGAAACAAACCAGTATTTTGTAAACCTGTGGAACCCCTAGCCAATGCAAGGAATTACAGGAACTCAGCTTGACAAGGAGAAGTTCATTGAAAGAGGAAATAACTGAGGTTTTCTTGACAGAAAAACTGCATTTTCTGAGATGAAAATAGTTGTGAACTGGGAGACTGTTATGTTAATGAATGGCAGGAAAAGTGCAAGACATGAGTGCTGCGTCCCTGGGCACCAACTGGTGGAAATAAGATACTGAATTAGATTCACCCTGGGTTTGAACAGGTCTGGAGTTCTCCCTTTTTCTTTTTTTTTTAATTTCTCTATTAGAAATAATAATGAATTATTTGAAACCATCATTTTCCTATTTATTCTTACTCTTGACTTATTGAAACTATCTAAAGGTATGCAAAACCCACATAATTTATCTAATGATACTTCTATATGACAAAAACAGGTCAAGGATTTTTATACATTTTTAACTTTCATTTTTTTCTTATAAAAATCTAAAAGTATACTTTTATGCTTTTCACAACATCAAGAAATGGAATTAGTAATAGCAATTTGACATTATATGTTTCATGTTTAAGTTGTGCTTTTATCCTACCTGTTGGGATTCTGATGTTTATGTTGGACAATGTAGCTAAGCCACTTCCCCATGAAAAGTATCCATTGGTCACCTACAAAATAATTACCACATGTCACTTATATATAAACACATGAGGGGAAAAAATAGAATGGCTGGCTTGGATTTAAAGTATGTCACTTAAATAAGTTGCACACACACACACACACACAAAAAAAAAAAAAGTTAGGTTTTTAAAGATTGCCAAACCCAGAAAAGCTTCTGAATAAGAATAGATATATACACAAATATATATAGTGTATGTAATGTAATAAAAGGATAATCTTGAGTTGAACTCTACCAAATACTTTCACTCTGTCAAACATAAGACTAAAGAAACATTCTTTGTACAGAGCACACTGAGGGGGGACACATGGCAAACATAACTTAAAATAATGTCATAATAAATGACAGGTCATAGTATAGATCAAATAATCATAGAATGGTTTGGGTTGGAAGGGACATTACAGATCGTCTTGTTCCACCCCCCTGCCATGGGCAGGGACACCTCCCACTATCCCAGGTTGCTCAGAGCCCCATCCAACCTGGCCTTGGACACTTCCAGGGATGGGGCAGCCACAGCTTCTCTGGGCAACCTGTGCCAGGGCCTCACCACCCTCACAGGGAACAATTTCTCCCTAATATCCAATCTGAACCTCCTCTCTGTCAGTTTGAAGCCATTCTCCCTTGTCCTGTCACTCCAGGCCCTCAGAAATAGTCTCTCTCCATCTTCCTTGTGGGCTCCCTTCAGGTCCTGGAAGGCCACAATTAGGTCACCCCAAAGTCTTCTCTTCTCCAGGCTGGACAATCCCAACTCTCTCAGCCTTTCCTCATATTTCCATCCCTTTAATCACCTTGGTAGCCTCCAACAGTTCTATGTCAACTCAAAACTTCTGATCTTATTTCTAAGAGTGAATGAGAACTGCCTGAAAGGACAGGTTAATCAACCTGTATTAATTCCTGCCCATCAGATATTCTAAGTTCTTTTCCTTTATATTCGTGATGGGAATCACTATGAAGACCTGGTCTGAAGCCAACTCTTCTCACTGCACTTTTGGCTAAAGTGCTGACTCATCTAAGGGCTTGCTCTTACAGTAGAAAATTTGGAATAGCAGCAGCAATTGGGCACTATCAGGTGCTGTTGCAGGAGGAGCTGCTGCTCGTAAAGAACGAGAGGATGTTTTCAAACCACCTTGATCGCGACGTCGTCGATCTCCACGGGCCGTGTCTGCTTCCTTGCTGGCTGCTCATAGCCTTCGAGCTGGTACCTCAGGGGCTGCCTCCTGTTGATGGCCTTGGTGTGCTGCACAGGGAAATGAACACACAGGAGAAAAGCTAGAATCCTCAGGAGAAGACAGCATTTGGTTCCCTGTAAGTCCATTCGCTTTCTTACCACCGTACCAGCTCAAAACAAGACGCCAATGTGTGATAATAAAGACACGCTGCTGACATGCACACAGTGTAATGCTTTAAACACTTATAAATGAAGCACAGAAAATACCTGATTTTTTTGTGTTTCCCACACAAAACCATCCCAAATTTCACCTGTCACCCTCCTCTGCCCTACCTGAGGCAGCTCCAAGCAAAGCTGTGTCACTGTGTAATGACGTGCTGAGTTACCAGTTCTGCTTCTTGGAAGCAGAATAGCTGCAGGAGTGGGAAGTATGTCAGTTTAGCTTGTGCAGAGCACCTTCCTGAGGGATAATAGTGATTTTAGAGCCAGCTCATTCAGAGCTACCTGTGGTTATTTGTAAGCACCTCTGTATCGAGCTGAATCAATATAACCTTAGTGATTCCTTACAGCTGGACTATATTTGGTTATTGATTAACTTTTACAGACACTGCCCTTGTTTTTCCCTTTCCCCACCATCTATCTAGACTTTGTCTCTTTAAGGCTAGACAAAAGGTGGACAGAAGAAATAAAACAAATGCTGAAACAATTTTATATTTGTTTAATTTATTATAATGGTTAACCCAGAAAAACAAGAAATGTTGTTCAAGTTGGCAAAATAATTTAATTCAGCTCAAAATCAAACTTATTTTGTGCTAATCCTTTCTTTCTGTTGCTGTCTTCAAGATTCAGTCACATTTCAACTTGTATATTTAGTTTGAAAGAGCTGAAATATCTAGCTTTTTAAAAAATGTCAAAATGAAAAAAAAAACCATACCTCCAACCTTTTCCCATTGTGTTTTTTTCTGTCCTCAAATTTTACTCAAATTCGCTGTATGTTTAACACTCCAGAAACAGCATTTTGGAATTAATTCCTATTTCACAAAGTTTGGTGCAGTTTGTCCCACCTCCAACTCTGAATTTCCCAGAGCAGGGGTTGTTCCTACCTAAGGATGCCCAAGATACAACAGGATGTACTGGGAATACACAGCACAAAGCCCATAACCACAGGGAATCCACCTGGGGCTTCTATAAAAGCTGAAGAGGATTAATTTGAACCATGTGCAAATGTGTGTTGTGGGGTTTTCATTACTACTGGCACTTCAGCAATGCTTGAATGTGTTTGTGGGCCCTTTATGTCATAGAAACACAGAGATTAAGACATAAAAGAGGCAAAATTGGTCAATATTAGTCAGGCTAGAAGCCAAAACTCCCAAGGTCTATCAGCTCGGCCACTGGTCTTGCATGGGGCTGTAGGGCTTTGAAATCCAGCATCATAAACCAGAACTTACAAGTCCTGTGTGCTTCTTACAGGATTCATAGGGTACAGAGCTGTCCCCCCCTCTCCAGCTGTCATCTCCAATCTCATCACTCAGGAGAAACTCATTCAGCTTCTGGACACTTGAAAGAAAACACAACAGTGAGTTGCACAAGCTCAAGTTTCCATTAGTGTATTCCCATTTTCGTGCAGCAGCATTTATCAGAAATGTTCCAAAAGAAGCTCATGGGATACTTTCAGTTTCCTCTCGGTCTATCTGCCACCCTGATGGCAAATGAAAATTTATGCGTGTGGAAGAAGGACAGATGAAAATAATCAAACATTGTACTGGTGGCCGGGAACAAAGAGCAGGGTTGGTCATGTGGGTGCCAAGGGAGCTCCGTGGGAATGGTTTCCATCTCTTCTGGGCCTTTCTCATGCCTACACACAGTCAGGGTGCATAAATGAGTCATCCACCCACCTACACCCCCTGGAAATGCCAGTGCAGTAGGTGTATCCTGACACAGCTTCTGCAGGGGTGAACAGAGTCACTCACTGATCATGGTGAAGCTCTGTGACTTTGCAAAACTAAAATCAAGGTGTGTTGGGTCAGAGACCGAGAAAGAAGGAGGACATATGCCTTCAGATCAGTGATTTGAACATTAATCTGAAAATGGAAAAGCAGTCCTGTCTCAAGGCCCACCTGCACATTTCATGTTATATTATCAATATGTGTTTGCGCCACGGAGATGCTGGTTAGCAAGAAAGCACTGCTAGTGTCGTTATTTCCTCCTGACAGTATTCCTGTTTCTACCTCCTCTTTTGAAAGGAAGATTCATGTGTCTAACCCCCGTGTCAGAATTCCAGTCTTACATGAGGGCAACAAGCAAGAATTTATTTTCTTGTGGAAGATAAGAGACCTTGCTCTGATCCCGCGCCCAAGAAAGAAAACATCAACCCTTACTTCGAATTTGAATGAAGTACTCTCAAAAGTTTTCAAGGCACTAGAACTGCTCTTGAACATGAAATTCTGACCAAAGTATAAGCACTTAATCATAAAACAAATGAGCACATACTCCTCTGATTGAGGATAGTGCTATGGAGTGGCCAAGCACACATTTTTCATTCTTCGCTTGGGGGACATGATGTTCATGGGAGAAAGATGTTAGGAAATGAGTTTGCCAAAGGATACAGTTTGTTTTGGCAAATATGGTCCCTAAACAGTGTCCTGAGGAGTGGCCAGCAGTGTTAAGGAAAATGTACACACCATTTTGATATTAGGGCTCTGCTAAACATAGTACAGAGATGTAGAGGCTTGGATGATTTATAGAAGAGCCTTGAGATTTTCCACTACTCAGAAATCCTTTTCAACCTAGGGAAAATGTCTCATGTGGCCCTGCTGCTGCTTTGATAAAAATAAACTCTGTTTAATTATTTCTGGTTTTTGAAGTCAGTGTGGTGCTGGCAAAGGACAGCTGTGGAGCCTGAAGTCCCTTTGACTGCTATTTGTCATTATTGTTGCCCACCAAAAAGAGTCAGTGACAGCAGCAATGCAACACCTTGCCAATGTGCCTCAGCCTTGGCACGAGGGAATGATGTTTCTGGGTGGGAAGGTTAGTTCTGTCCTCACATCCTGCTAGTGCTTGGCATCTGACACATTGCTGCCAGTCAGGTGTCAGTTTGTGCCCCCTGGGACATCTTGGCAGTGTGTAGGTCTGCATAACTGCCCTGTGACCAAGACTCTGTCCATACAGGCCACTTGCACCAGCAGCCAAAACCCTGAAATTTGACTTCCTACCAACCAGCTCCCTCGAGATTAAGTGCTTTATAGCTCAGCATGAAGGAAGCCATTCTGTTGGGCTATTTTACAGAAATAAATGCCTGGAACATATCAGGCAGGACATTGCCAAATTCTCACTGAAAGCCCAGTGCACCCTTTGTGGAGGTAGAGTCGCTCTTTCTTGCCTCAGCAGGGCCAGTCTTGCTAAAGAGCTTCACACCAGTCTCTCTCATCTCCCTCTGTACAGACAAGAGCCCAGAAAGTACTAGATGAGAGTGATGGTGAGTGGCCACACTGTGAGCAGGGGAGCATTTCCCAAGGAAGAACAGTGCAGCTCTAAATCTGAATTGCCAAAGGTAGTGAAATCGTAAAAAGAATGGATCATTTTTAATCACAGAATCATAGAATGGTTTGGGTTGGAAGGGACATTAAAGATCATGCAGTCCCACCTCCTGCCATGGGCAGGGACACCTTCCACTAGCCCAGGTTGCTCCAAGCCCCGTCCAACCTGGCCTTGGACACTTCCAGGGATGGGGCAGCCACAGCTTCTCTGGGCAACCTGTGCCAGGGCCTCACCACCCTCACACGGAAGAATTTCTTCCCAATATCCAATCTAAACCTACACTCTGTCAGTGTGAAGCCATTCCCCCTTGTCCTGTCACTCCAGGCCATTGGAAATATTCTCTCTCCATCTTCCTTTTGGGCTCCCTTCAGGTCCTGGAAGGCCACAATTATGTTGCCCCAAAGTCTTCTCTTCTCCAGGCTGAACAATCCCAACTCTCGCAGCCTTTCCCAATATCAGAGGTGCCCCATCTGATCCCCTTGGTGGTCCCCTCTGGACTTGCTCCAACAGCTCAGTGCCTTTCCTTTGCTGCTTCTTCGCATCATCCAGTAAAATGAACTGTTTACTTTGATTTCTCTCACATCTTTGAACACCTGAGTCCTGCATCTTAACTCTCTTCCAACGCGAGCAGGTAGAGACAACTCTTTCCTCCAGCACCTTGCCTGATGTATTACCCAACTAGGTGTTCATGAGTTGGTGAGAACAGAAGGACCACTTACCTTACAATGGCTTTGACTGCAAAACGAACCACGGTGGAGAGCAGGAACAGGGGTGTGACCAGGATGTGGAACAGGGATGCGAAGGCCTGGGCGGGCTGCAGGGGCTTGTCGTTGGTGTAGGCATAGGTCACAAAGGTCTGTCACACCAGGGAAAGAGCAGGTCAGGACAAGGGCTCTCCAAAACGAGGGGCAAGGACAGCAAGCAAAATATTTTTCTCAATTAAGGCTAATAACTATACACCTCAGTTTTCGGGGGATCACAGTAAACTGAAGAGAAAGGTGTCTTCTCCCTCAGTGAAATAGATTTTAAACCCTTGCCCATGGTTTCAAGAGGTTTGCATATTTAAGAATGAAAAAAAATTTCATTGTTCCATCTAGCGTTGTAAGTGACTTCAGGCTTCAGAGGAAACACATAACTCAGAAAAATCAGTAAGAATCCAACAAATCTTATGGGTCCAGAACTCTGGATATGTTTCCACCAATTCTGGTACCCACTCTCACTGTACTCTAGGTAATGCCCTCAAAATGTGGTCTGTGAAAAACCCACACTTACTGGCATGTCGCAGTTCCTCTAGTGCTTGAGGCTGAGATTTAAACCTGGCCAGAGCACAAGCAAAACTTATTTGTCCTTAAACTGCTGAGTACTCTTTCCTGCAAACTGACATGATTGCTTATAATGCACTTAATGCTCAAGAGACAAGCAAAGGCATTCAAAATCCCTTCAGAAAAAGAGCTTTTCCAAATGGGTCACCTTTCAAGTTGCAATGATTTTTTTTCTTTCTTTCTGATAGTAAAAAATTATATTTCTTTTTGGTTTTTAACAATCCACAGTCTGGGAATGGACACTTCCAGTGTCATCCTCTCCTACAGTTAGCAGGGCACATTAACTCACCTGCTGGTTTTACGAGGAATAGGTGCTACAATAACAATGGTGTCCATTCTTTTTTTCCACCCCCCTCTCCTTTTCTCCACCTTTTATAAGGAAAAGTAAAAAACAAACCATATCTTACTGCAAGAACAGCTGCTATTGGTATGGCTGCATTCATAAAAACTGGGAAGGAAAAACAAAATAGGCATTAGATTATATGAAATAAGAAAAAAAACAATTTTGCAGTAAGGGTATGACACCAGAAGAATCCATTTTCTTGGATTTCCAATTCAAGTAATTAAAACTCCCAAAGGAAAGTACTCTGCAGGAAGAAACTTCCTTCCATGGTAGTCAGAGATCTTAAACACACTAACAAATAAGCCAGGGAATTCTCTCATCATTTCAGTAAACTCAGAGAAAAAATATTATGTGCACAAATATTATGCAACACAACTAAAACATTACCCTCTCAGCTCTTTTCCATTACACAAAACACAATTTCTTTCAGACACTAATTTGTCTTTGCTGGAATCAGATCTGCTAATATATAATGTCATAATGAAGGTAGCAGAAAATTTACTACAAAAATAAATCAACAAGATATACTCTACCTTTTCAAGCTTCTATCTTATATATATATATCATGCCTTTTTATTTTAATCACATCACACACAAAAACGTGTCACAGACACAGCTGGGTTTTGCTTTAGTTGAAGTCAGGAGGAATGTTGACATCCTGAAGATCCTAAAGAACAGGATCCATTTCCAAGCACCACAAATAAAGTTACTCACTAGAGAGAGACGTGTGAAGTGCAAAGGTTTTGAGACTGGTGAGTTCCTTCATCCTCGTTTCTTCCACGCTCGTACAGAATATGTGCTCCCAGGCATACAGCTTTAATAACTTAATGCCTTTTAGTATCTCATTGGTTTTCTTTAATCTCTCAGTAGAATAGTCCTTCATTTCAAAAGAAAACCAGGATAAGAAATAGATAACAGGTCGGTAGTCTTAATGAGAATGCTCTTTCCCCTTCATTTCTCTTGGAAAATTCATCAAAAATGCTTAATTTTGTTTGTTCGTGATTTTCTACAGGTGCCATACTGAGAAAAACAATACAAAATTCCATGTTCTTTGGAGATATTAAAATGGTTACAGCCATGAGGGGAAATTAAGTGAGCCTGTTCTGAAAAGAAAAATAACCCAAAGGATCCCAACCCTTCAAACAGTGGGTGAGACTCAGGGAGGGAGATTACTATGCCAACAGTGTCCATAACAATAGATAGAAGAATATATGTATGTACTTGCTACACAAGATTCATTCTGGGATCCAAACAGACCGGTCATGAAAACAGGTGAATTATTTATTGATGTATTTAGCTAATCGTCCCTCACCAGAAAGCAGTAATCATAAGGTTGGTAAAATCATGAATTTTGGTAAAATCATAATCCAAAAGCTGTTACAACTCAGAGCAAGTCAGAAAACAGCAGTAAGAAAGATCCAGACTATTCCTGAAATTATGCAAAGATAAATTCTCTGTACAATTTGTACAGGTTGTACAAACTGGCACAACTTAACAGGATTGAAGCCCGCTAGAGATCAGATCCATGTATGTATAATTTGCTCACTGAATATTGAGACAAAAAGGATCTCTAAATATTTGGCATCTTAAACATCAAAGGCTGACTTAAAAAGTTCAAGGATCACGACTATAAAGTTAAAAATTAGACAAAGTACCAGAAAACATTTCCAACTGGTGAATGAAATCAGACAACAAAACAAACTAGCAACACTGAAGAATGCAAAATAGACATTAATGCAGCAGTGCCAGCTGAATTGTAGAGAATACCAAAGCTTGGGGTGAGAGCAGAAAGTCTGTTGTACACATTCTTTAATATTTCCTGCTATAATTTATCAGTCATTTGTACTCTTTGCTAGCATCCCATGAAATACAATGTCTGAATGTGGGAATAATACCCTTCTATGGAGTTGAATTCAGACAAAATTGTGCTAGTTGTGTTAAAAATACTCTTTGCAGGGAAGGCAGGTCAAGGCCCACACACTTTATTTGAGAGTCTCTTCTGACAAATGTGAGGAAGGGAGAGACACTGAGCCACGGAGAAACAGAGGAACCACGGGACTAAGGGATGTTCACTAACCACAGGTTCTCATTCCTGGACCACAAATGTCACTGAAATAATTTACTTACAAGGGTGCTCTTCTGAGCCTCAGCCAACTTTGTAGCTATGAAATACTGTATTGGAGCTAAGAGCACGATGACTGCAGCACCAACCAAGGCACTCACTCCCAGCAAGTTGTAGAGTAGGATCACACCCATTATTATCTGTCAAGAAAAAAAAACAACATAGGAGGGGAAAAAGTAGATTTCAATATGCCAGAACAGTACCAAGAAGACAAATATTTGTTCTTCTAATAAACATTTAAATGGTTCGTAGGAATGGGCTGAGCACACCCTTCAGAAGGTCACGTTTGGAAAGTGTGGGAAATAAACCCAGAAGCCTTTATTTTTGACATTAACTAAATAGTTTGTGTTACTGCCTGGTAGTTCTAATCCAGGCTGGGTTTCCACAGAGCTGAAGGAGCACTAAAATGATGGTGCTTGCCCCAAGGCATTTCAGAGAGTTACTGGCCTTGAGTCTTATTTACAGTAGAGCTCCTTGCATCACTCTGGGAGCACTCAAAGATCCTAGGACTGCCTTGGATCACAGCTGCATTCTGTCACAGTGGTCCTCCACCTCAGACAGGCACTGAAGTGTGAAGCAGATGTGCTGGAAGTGACACAACCTAAGCTTGTGCATCATTACCATCTGTAGGAAAACACCAACACACTGCCTTAGTCCTGCAAAGAGTGTGGGAACACTTCCTAAAAAGGCTTACCTGAGAATGGCTGTGATGCAACTACTGGGATTCTGGCTCCTGAGTTAATACAAGCTCTACTACTTAAGTATTTTTCCTAACTGCTCCGCTTTGTGGTACAGAGATATCCTCAGTGACAAGAGGGCATACAGAACTAGTTGCCTATCTCATATTTTTATCTCTTAAATGAGTCCATTCTGTCTTTCAATCTTCCTTCTTGTTACACAATCAGAAATAAGAATCAGTACAGTTTAACATTTTCAAAGCAATATTCAGCTTTTCAGGCTTCTGTACAGCAAAATATCATACCCAGATGCCATTTTCTTAGGGGAAGGTTCCAGGCAGTAATTTGCACTTGGTGTAAACTGAAGCCCTTACTTGGGCCCTGATTCTGCAATGAATGTTTGCCCGGGGTATCAGGCCATAATTGGTGGATGAACAATATATTTTCTAGGATTCACCCTGATCTTCATCAGGGTATGCCTAAATCTGATCACATTAGATGGATATAAGTTCAGTATTTGCTATAAGCAGGACAGTCCTATCACCTTTTCTAGAGTGGAAAAGTGCTCATAGTTAAGATAGGTTAGTTTCTTCCAACTCTTTTTTTTTTTTCTAAAAAATAGTCAATTGAGATATTAAAAGATTATAAAATACTTATAATAACAGTTGGTTCTATCTCTTTTTAAAATTTTTTAATGTCAGTGGGATCACCAACAGGTAAGGAGCGTGCCAAACTCACCCCAAGCTAAAATTATGAAATGCTACAGGAGTCCAAGCTTCACGGAAAACCAACATGTCTTAGTTTATTAAGGCATTTGGCATTTTTTAAGATTTCTTTCAGGCTAACAATTTTAACCTTTCCTTCCCACAGATCTGCCTGTATTTCTTTCCAAGCCTTGCTGAGGACCAGATGTGTACAGTAACTAAGCTTGTTTAGAGGGGAGCTCCTCTGAGCACTGTCAGTGCTGCTGTCAGTCACAGAGCAGGATTCAATTACTTTTTGCTCCTGCCACAAAACCCACTTAAAACTGGACTCTGCAAAGAGAAATAATCAGCCCAGTCAGATGCCTGTGCTGCTGCCATGTGGCAGAAGTAAAAGCAATGGCTTGTGTCAGCAGTGGAAGAAATATGAGCAGGGAAAGGATTGCAGGTCAATCTTGTTAAAGTCACAGATAACATCCATGACATGGAAATCCTGCTCAAAAAAACCCACTCCCTCTCTCAAAAAACACCTCTCTCTCTTCACTGGCCCTTAGAGAGACACCCTCCCAGCACTTGGAGTAGATGATGGGCCACATTCCTGCTTGTTAGTCTTCCTGGGAAATGAGCATGAAGACTAGGTTCCCCTCTGGATTCTTCCCAACCAGGTTGGAGCACCCCTGAAATCAGGCCCTTTCTTTGATGCTCTACCTGAACAGGCATTGCCCACAGATTGGGGCACAGGAACAAGAACCACATCAGTTGGTTTGTTTCTATGGCAACCAAGTTGTTGATTTGTCCCAGTGTCATCTCTCCCATGGACAAGTTGGATGTAGAAAGCCTCAGGATCTTATTATATATCATTGCCTGTAGGAAAGGAATAAAATGGAATATATGGAAATGGTGTAATTATAAAACAACAGTGGCAGCAGGATGTTTCAAACTGCAGCACCAGCCTTTGCCTAAGGCAGCCCTTCTCCCAGTCTCTCACCTGGGACAGAGAGAGAGGGAGACAGAGGGAGAGAAAGCACGAGAGAGAGAACTGACTTTTAAAAGCTCCAATTCCTCTCAAAAGATTTGTTGCTTAATGCAGACCTAAAATAGAACAAAATGACAACAAAACATTCAAAATTTAGGAGACTGGCCAAAGATATTTTTTTAATAAACATTTGGTGAGCCTGCTTTTCTGTGACACTGCCTCTCAAAGAGATAACTTGTTTCTGATAAGATAGTTAAACTGTGAAGTTTTGATTAGGGTGGGTATAGATTCCTTTGGCTTTCTCCCCTTTACCTGGCCACTTCTCTCCATAAAATTTGTAGTAGCTTAACAGGGTTTTAAATTAATCAGAGGTTGTATCTACAAGACTTTTAAAGTCAAATGTTGTTAGCCCCGTTCAGTTACAACCAAGTATCAAATGCTGCAGCTCCAAGGAAGTTTTTTTAAAAATTTTGTCCTCTTTGACTTTGTCCTTGAGCAATGTAGATCCTGTAAAAATAATCAGAGATGTCTACAGGCCACGGTGAATTACATCAGCTGCATATCACAGAATATTCTGAGTTAGAACGGACCCACAAGGATCATGAAGTCCAACTCTAAAGTGAATGACCTGTACAGGATAGATCCCACAGCCTTGGTGTTATGTGTACCAGCTGAGCTAATATGCTCCTAAAAGTCTCCATTTTGGCAAGTGGGAGTCACAAAAACACGAGAAAATAACCGGGTACTCTTTCTTCTCCAAGTCTGTACCACCTTATCCTGGGAGAAGGCAGAAAACATTTGAAACAGCTCCATCGGTCCCAGTGGGCACAAAAGAAGCAGCTTCCATGCTGGGCTGATATTCCCATGGTCAGTTACATCTGGCAAAACATCAGTTCCTGCTACTGCTGCCTGTGGAGTCTGGTCTGGGAGAGCCCTGCAACAACCCACCCACGTGCAGAGCCAAAGCTGCTGGCTCCAGTCCATAAACACAACTGTCACAGGGGGTTAATGGATGCTGGGTTTACAGACACAGCTCTGCAGATGAATCACTCCCACCCCATCCCACAGGGCTCTGTGCAAAAGGGCATAAATATCCAGCCTCACCACTCAGGGCACATGGACAAGGTTCCCATAAAACGAAGATGCTTTGCAGATGACTCTGTTCACGGCCAGCAGAGGCTAACTCGTAAGGGAATGAGCAAAGCAGGGCCAAAATGACACTGCTTACATCTTTCCTCATCTGCAAAGATGTGTTCTTACATGCACACAGTGAGTGTTGAACTTCTACAGGTTAGTTTTTTAGCAGAAGGAATTGCTGCCAACAGTTTGGCTGCGTCGGTGATGCTGCTTTTCCCAGCTTTCTGTATAAAAACACAACCTGTATCATCTCTCAAACCATCATTAACTCAGCCTTCAGATAAAGAACAAGACAAATGAAATGGAAGCACAGAGCTGGAGCTGGTGCTAGGGAATTTTTTGGCAGAACATCTTTGCTCACCAGCAAGGCACCTCGCAGGTTGATGCCAGTTTCTGTGGTCACATAGTAGGATGCCTGCAGGAATGTCCTCTGCAAGATAAGGGCCAGGAAGAGAAGGACTGCCAAAACATAGACATTCCTGAGGAATTCTTCTGAGGAAAGATAGGAGTTGGATGGATCCTTCACCTGAAAGAAAGGAAAAAATTATTCAAGTGCCCTAGGAGGGATTGTGTTTTCTTGAGAAACTGGGAACGAGGAAATTCAGTCATTGCACTAAAATAAAAAATATTGATGGTATTATGGGAAAGTTATAGAAATCAGATTTCTCACTGTCCTAGATATCAAAATTAAATACTCCTCTCATGTTCCAAAGACTTAGGATCTCAACTTTTAGCAGTTCTAAAATGATCTGGTTTTAGCAGGAAAGTGACAGTAAGTTCAACACGTCTGCCTTGTCTTTAGTTTCTCCATCAAATTCTGGTGATTTGGAGCATAGAAATGCTACTCAGTACAAAATAAAGCTCATTCCACTTGTGCCACAAAGGAAATATTTTTTATTATATGGGATTAGTTATCTTGCATATTATAGAAACAGTTCCTTCCAGAATTAAAGTCTAGGATACATGTGAATTCTGAATAAAACAATGCCGGTAATCCCCACAAAATGGGGTTCAGATGCCTCAAGAGGGGAGAGAGAAAATGTTGTTTAAATCACTTTATTTGTTTTCATTTTCTAGTTTTTGTGTTCACTGTTCTGCTCTGTTTAAGGCAGAAAAGGAAACAAATGTACCAAAATACTGCAAGAGGGACTGTCCCTTTGGTATTTCCGATCCAGCTGGAAGCAGGATGTACTGGAATTCTTAGGGAGATTTAAAAAAAAAAAAAAAAAAAAAAAAAGAAGGAGGTGGAAAAAGCCTGTTTTACTGAAATACCCAGCCTGATTTTGAGATGAAAATTTTGGGCAATATAGGAAAGCAAACCCCTTGCCCAAGACTCTTTGAAACAAGGGTTGTTTAAGTGCCTGATTGGTCAGATAAATATATTTGAAAACTCTTCACATTCTGCTGCATCAAACCTCCCCATGTTTTCACAGTGGAGTTATCAATAATAAAATAACATTTGTAAATATATATTTTTTTTCAATGTATGTAGAGTTCTCAGGAATTAAAGCAGAATAAGCATAAAACTAAACTTGTTCACATTAATTCAAACTAGAGAGAAATTAAAGCAGAAATGGGTAATAGGAAGAAAGACTACGAGAAAGTTTATCAAAATCCATAAATTAAAGGCAAATGTATTCTGAAATGTAGCCAAGAGCAATAGTGACTGTCACCAAGCCAGACCTTTGGAGTGGTTTCAAGATTTCCAATGATTCCAATCTTCCCTTTAGTCAATGCTGATTAAAACTTTAAGAAACCCACAACTGAAACCATTGCACTGAAGAGCAGAAAAGATAAATGAAGCAGACAAGATATAGATTCCTAACTCTGAGATCCAGAAGTTATTTTCAAGCTTAAATACCTTGTTTGTTCAACACACACACAAAAAAAAAACATTTTTGAAGGCAAAACATGCACTTTGCCTCTGACTTTGTGGCTCAAGTCCAGCATGTGCAGGTTCAAGGATGATAAAGAGTTTTATTTGATAAGCTGTACAATTAAACTCTCCTTCAGAGCAATGAAAGTCTAAAGCCAGACTGAGCCCATCAGTCAAGAAAATTAATGTCAGGAGGGAGCAGCCAAGAAAAAGATATTTGGATAATGATGATGGTCAAATACTTTATCTGGAGGGGAAAATGTTGTTTCATTACATACCTATCTGCTCATTCAAATACAAATTACTGGCTTCATAAAGTGTATGGAGAAATTTCTGTTATCAGGAGACATGTAGGAAAATTTCTTCCTCATGTCTTCTCTGCTGTCAGTCAGTAAAACAACTTTACCTGTATTTTTCTCTAATTAAATAAATTCTTTTTCTTATGATAGAAAATGTTCTGGATCAGAGGCTTGTTCAGTGCTTAGAAGTGATCTCTGAAAGTTCAGTCTCAGTGAAACTTGAAATGAGCTGTATTCCAGTGTCTTTAGTGAATTTTTACTGTCAAGAAAGTCATTGAATAAAGTGAATGCTTTTCAATTTCTCACGTGCCAACTCACTTCATCACTGCAACCAGTGGTATAATCAGTCACAAACAGGGACCGACTCCTCTCAGCTTCCCAGTGAAAAACAGATTTCAGAGAGCTCAAACCTGTCAGTGAACTACAAACTGAGAAATGGAAAGAAATTAAGGAAAATTCTCAGGTTGATCCTTGCTGGATGGATCACTGAGGCACCACCAGTGGCTGTCCTGCCTGGAACAGAGGGACAGTTGAAGAGGAGCAGAAAAATTGTTCCTTTTCCCCAGAACTGCTGGGATGACTCCATCAAGAGGCAGACAGCTGGGAAACCTGAGGGAATGGCCTGAAGTTGTGTCAGGAAGGCTTAGGTTGGATACTAGAAAAAGGTTCTTCCCTCAGAGGGTGGTTGGGCACTGACCAGGCTCTCCAGGGCAGTGGTCACAGCCCCAAGGCTGCCAGAGCTCCAGGAGGGTTTGGATGATCCTCTGGGGCACAGGGAGGGACTCTGGGGATGGGGCTGTGCAGGGCTGAGGGTTGGATTCAATGATCCTTGTGAGTCCCATCCCACTCAGCATATTCTGTGATTCTGTGAAGCTGGGGGAAGCCTCCACTACCTGTGTTCCATTCCACTACTCTGGTCTGGAACTTGACTGTCTCTCACAAAAAAATAAAAAAAAAGAAAAAACCTCAATTTGCTCAGAAGAAAACATGAAATAACACAGTGCCAGTCATAAAAGCCAGGTGTATCAAACACCCGACATGAATCCAGAACTAAACTACCCAAGCCTTTCAATCCGTGCTGTCAGGTTACCTTTTCTGTTGTGTTTGTGTTGTTGGTTGTGTTCTGGAAGCCCTGGACAATGCCAGAAATGCACAATGGCCCAGCAAAGCCCAGCAAATCGGCCAAGTACCGGAAGGTGCTGCTGAGCAGGATTGGTCGTCCAAAAGCACTGTACATGGCCAGCCATATGGAGGGGCTCCTGTTGGGCTGCTCTTCCACTTTTTTCTGGAAAACAAAGAAATAGGTATCAACATATTAAGAAGAAGCCTCCCTGGCTTTATATGGCAACATCCTGGATGCCCAAGTGGTTCCTGAAAGGTGAGGTAGCTAACATGTTGGAGATACCAACAGATTTCAGACATTCTTCACAGCAAATTCAAGCTCTACCTCCCCTTTGTGACTGTGGTTTCTCATCTCTACATCCGACTCCTTTTCTGAACCTGTGGGCACGGGAATGCAAGCACAGATTAATAGTCCTGGCAGGCAGCCACTGCCCCTTGTCTCATGTGCACTCAGGGAAAAGTCTGACCTTCCAGCCCCTTGCCCATGTGGGTAATCCTCATTTCACAGTGGCTGTGGGACCACCTGGTCCAGTGAAGGCTTCTGGTGTGACAAAGGGATTGAAGGAAAAATACATGGACAGACACATGCAAGAATATAGTTTAATTAAATTTATCTGGATTTTTTTTTCTCGTCCCTTGGATGCCCTCCAGGAAGACACACTTCAGCTGATCACTCATTACCATGCTCGACAAGATGAGAGTAACAGACCCAGGTGGGAGGCAAGACTGAATCAACTAAGGGTACTTTCTAGCCTTCAGTTCTGTGAATTTACACGGTATCCCAACTCTTGCCCTAAAACACCAGCCAGCAGATCTCTCTTTGCCTACTCAGAGGAGTTCTGATGCTTCTGAACTCCTTTCAATCTAATGAAAAAAGAATTCTACTGAACAGACCCGTGGTCTGCCGAGTGCTTTCCTTTCAATTCAGGCAGCAGCTTTTGACACTCTAAAAAGGCATCTGTCATTTTTCAAGTAGCACAGATGCCTGCAAGTTGTAAGCCAAGCCAAGCCCTTCTGAGCATTCACAGAGACATTTTAAGCACAGACCAGGAACAAGCACCCCCAGCCCAGCAAAGTCACCAAGTAAAGCAAGTGTGCCTGGAATTGCCTGGATGCCTCCTGGGTTTTTTCCTCTTTTCTTGGTTTTTCCTTCACTGCCACTTCAACAATGCCATGGAATACGTGTGTGGTGCCAAAAATGTCCAGGTGGACCAGATGGCTGCTAGGGATTGGGCCAAAAAGCTTAGTAAGGAGAAACAAGCAGCATGGGGACAAACCAGGGCTAACATTTCAGAAAGGAGTCAGAATGAAACTGCTGTTTCTGAGGAGGGAAGGAGCAAAAGGGCTTCGTGCCCTTTGCCCAGACAAAAGGCTCTGGATTTGCTGCCTAGTGGGTTTTGAGCTTGAGTGCACTGAAGGGACTGCTGTCACCCTCCTCAGAGAAATGATTGTCACTTTAGCAGCTTGATGGGAGCTAAGATAAATTATTGGGAAAACACAGCTCCCACCTTTTGGGAAAAAAAAATTGTCATACTATCCTGGTCATTCAGTTAACAGCAAATTTGGTAAATGGCAAGAGTAATCCTTATTTCTGTAACAACTTAATAGCCATTTTCACTGCTACTACAACTCACACATTTGTCATCACCACATGAAATCTAGTTACTTTTAATTGGGAAAATACTAAATCAAGTTATCTAATAATCTATGCTGCTAAACACTCTTGTCTCTTCCTTTTTTAATCAGGACATCATATTAGCTGAAGTATCTAATGGGGAGAGGGGAGAAAAAGTGAATTTTTCTTCTAATCATAAGCTCTTTTTCAGAATGGTTCTTGAGAGTTATGGGCTTGCAGTACGTGTGTTGTATGTGCCAGCCCGACCCTTTATTTAGTTGCTGAAGGATGATCTGTCAATCACCACTCATTACAGATCAACTGTGCATCTGTTTGTTTAAATTTGCAGGGATTATTTTTGTTAGAGTCCTCAGTAGCATTTGTTGTTGTGTTAATTACCCAGGATGGGTTGCTCTTCTCAGCTGTGGGACTTGATTAGATTTTCCTTGCCTTTGTCACCTTCCTTTCAAATCCCTGTGATCTTCTCTACCCTGGGGTGCTCAGCAGTCGAAACAGGGACAGTAAGACAGAGCCTGCTGGTAAATCAAGTCACCTGCAAGGTGTGCCTCAGTAAACATGGAAATTTGACTGTTCTCACAGTTCTGGAGCTGACAGAGTAATCCTGGTGCTGTAGGGCAATGTTCTGTCTCTGTGATTTCTAGTTGACAAACTTTTTTCTTCCTTTTTTTTTCCTTAACAGGCAACATCCATCACAGCACATGAATAGCAGGCATAGGGAACTAATGGTCCTTGACTTTGCTTTTGCTGTTACACTCCCAAAAGAAAAACTTTCTACTGACCATCAGGACAAATTACACAGAAACCAAATGTAATATCAATGTGCTAAATCTATTTTCACATGTGTGATGTATGGTGCATTAGTATGTGGTTTGAAACATCTATGCTGCTTGGATAGGAACTGAAACAGAAGCCAAGCAGCAACAGAAACATGGTCACTTTTTTTTTTGGGGGGGGGGGTAATTATGTGAGAATTTATTAAATTATTTTTATTTTCATAGCACGCAGAAGAGATAGCAAGACAATGTCATGTGAGCTATCTCAAAGGCATTTTGCAATGTAGAATACTCGAGGTCGTGTTCACTGTCTTTCATCGAGGTGTGATAAGAAGAGTTTGGGGAGGAACAGAAGCTTTCCTTCTGCAGGGCCATGGGGCACAGCTGAGCTCAGCTGTCTCCAGGCACAGGCAGGGGTAACCCCACTTAATCCAGAGGATGGTGGGGGGCTGCCATCCCTTCCAGTAGAAGATTAGTGTAAGATACACACTGGCAGCAGAGACAGTGACAGATCACCTCTTCCAGACTGCAGACCACGCTCGAACCTGAAGAATTTTCCTAATTATGTGGCTGTTTCTGGCTCATCCATGCACAAGACAGCACATATCCACACAGGGATAAACTGCAGTGAGTTCCACTGCCTGGATCCTTGGATTTGCTTTAGCCACATGGTTTATTTTAACTTTATCTGCAAAGAACCAGTTTACTTTAGGTTTACAGCATGTTTTCCAATATTAGCACAAGTGTGATAGCTGTGGTAATCTCAATATTTTGGACAACTCCAGAACCCAAAATATCTGATGTAAGGCAACATTAGAAACATAGGTGAGTATAACTGCGTGGGGCACATTTATGAAAGTCTTCCTGCGTGTATGACACACACCAAGGGAAGATAGACATCAAAAATTTGTGCTCTTGCACACAAGCAATAGCACATTTAACTTGAATTTTGGCCTCTGAACTGCATATTTGTGCAGGCACAGACAGTATCTGCAGATGTAAATGAGCCATAGGAATTGTCCTGTCATTAAGAATGGCCCAGAGACTCAGGTCCTCAGGGCATGGAGGTGCCTAAGACTCTTTGGCCTCTTTAAGTAGAATTTAGGCACCCTAACGAGCTGGCCTAAGGAATGCACTTCTCCCTTGCTGAGAAAAGCTCAGTTCCAATGGCTCAGTAGCTTTCTGCTTAAAGCAGAAGGATCTTGATCTGTAGTCTCTATTCTCTGTAATGACTGTCTGCAAAAGGGAAGAGAAGCAACTTATATCCTTTAAAATATAAACAATTGTACTGATTATAGGGAACAGAAAGGAGCCTGCAGCTCCCTGCTGGGAGAAGAGAGATGCCTAAATACATCCAGAAGTTTCTCTGGGAAGTCCTTCTCTCCCCAGTGAGTTTTCCCAACCATGCTTTCTCTGCTGGGTCTGGCTGGGATGGAGTTAATTTTCTTCATGCAGTGCTGTGCTTGACATTGGTGACTAAAGCACTGTTAAGACACCAGTGTTTTGGCTATTCTTGATGTGTGGTTTTGGCTATTTCTCTTTCTGGAGGAAAAAAAGTGAAGATGAGTGTTTCCAGCTGATACTATGGACAGAATGTCTTCCAATTTAAGATGCTGTTTGGAGTAGCTCAAATTTAAACAAAGCTTTCACTTTTAAAATCCAGCGAGCAATCATTCTGTTGTGGTTTTAGTTTCCAGTTGCACTCAATCTGGCAACTCCTTCCTGCTATAAATTCGCTTAAAACCAAACAGCAACTGTTGGATTGGAACTTCCCATGCCAAGTTTCACCTTGGAACAAACAGTCCTGAGTTAAAAATTCCTGAAACTAGGATTTCATAAAAGCTGAAAAAAAAAAATTCAGAGTGACACTTCACGTTTTAAGGCCAAACAGTGACATGAACATCTGTGGTTACCTTTTGTTCCTCGTATGCTTCTTTGAGACAGACGTAATTTGTCAGTGCTCTCATTGCAATTGGGAGCTTTCCAATGGCCTTCAGGTCCACAGGTTTCTTGTGAGCAGATATAATGAGAGTATTCATCCACCAGTAAGTGGCCTTAGAGAGCAAATTGACAAAAGGCTGCAGAAACCTCACCCCCAGATCCTGCAGATCCTCTGGGGGCTTCACTTTCTGAGGGTTCATGAAAAACACGTACCTCTGGAGAGGAGAAAGTAGACAACACCTGCTCAGAAATTATCTTATTAACAGTGATTTTTAGCAAAAAGTTTGTACAGTACAACTACAATGTCAAAATTGCATTTAAGGGTACATTTACATTGAACTTAAATATGAATTTGCTTATAAATAGGAGCATTTCCATTTTGGCAAAACACTGAGCAACATGGGATGTGGGCACAGCTCTGCAGCCTACCAGTACCACCTATCACCAGCTGAGCAACAACAAAAAAGTACTCTTGGGATATAATTACTTTAAATTATTGAGGGTAAGAATGTGTGCTGACTTATACATTCACTACCTGAATAGTTGATCAGCATAAATGTAACATGTGCTTCATATACACAAACACACACATACACCCTCCTTACATCCACAAATATGCATCTATCTATATAAATATATTCACCTTGTCTGTAGATATATAGAGATGGGTAGATAGATAGATGGATAGATGGACAGATGGATAGATGGATAGATAGATAGATAGTTGGATGTATAGATAGATGGGTAGATAGATAGATGGATAGATAGGTAGATAGGTGATAGATAGATAGGTAGATAGATAGATGGATGGGTAGATAGATGGATGGGTGGATGGGTAGATAGATAGATGGATAGATAGATAAATACATGGATACATGGATAGATAGATAGATGGATGGATGGATAGATAGATGGATGGATAGATGGATAGATAGAAAGATGGAGAGATAGGTAGATGGAAGATAGATAGATAGATAGATAGATAGATAGATAGATAGATAGATAGATAGATAGATAGATAGATAGATAGATGGATAGATGGATGGATAGATAGATAGATAGATAGATGGATGGATAGCTGAACACAGTAACCCATACACACCAAGCCCAGGGGACACACCAAGGACATACATTTTAAAGACATGCCCACTGATCTCTATAGAATTAACAAAATACTTATGGCCAAGCTAAACTTGGGCCCAAACTTGACACAAACCAGAGTTACTGGGACTAGAGACCCACCTTCATCCCCATGATACTGCTGATATTTTTGCAGACCCTGCTAAAGAAGCCACATACCCTGACTCGGATGACGTTGATCTCCACAGCCATGAGCAGCCCATAGAGGATCACCATGATTCCAGTGATGCAGAAACGCAGCTGAGAAAAAGGAACACCATCCTGGCAGTATCTGACAAGCTTGATGGTTTTGGTGACAAAGGCCATTATCCAGTAAAGGAAGAGAGCTGTAAAACAGGTGCACACTCATAGTGAAAAAAATATAAATATATATATGAGAATTTAACCACATCGGTGCCTCAGAAGTCTCAGCTTCCAAGCCCCATCCCTGGAAGTGTTCAAGGACAGGTTGGATGGGGTTCTAAGCAACCTGGTCTAGTGGAAGGTGTCCCTGCCCATGGCAGGGGTGTTGGAACAAGAAGCAGAAGTCTCATAATTTAACAAACATCACATTGCCTCTTCGAAAAAGAAGGGTGCATCCCAAGTGAGAATATGGAAATGTGCCCATTTTAAAAAAGACTTCATGGAGTGTAGTGATATCCTGAATCCTGGCTTGTGCCTGTCAACAGCTTGTTCAGGTCACTGAGTTACAGGTAATTTGGACAGTATGAATCTCTATGAAACATTATCCTGCAATGTCTAGTCTGACCATCTCCTGACTGAGGCAGCAGGCTGGATAATCTTGAAATCAACTGCAAAGGATGCTGAGAAACAACAGCATCTGCACAGGATGGTTCATGGTCAGATTAGTGTTAAAAGTGGCCTTTTGAAATAGTCCTTTTGAGTGAAGACAAGTTCTTCCTCAAAATAATGAGCAGTGTTAAGAAATACCTAAAAGCTCGTGATAGAAATACAACAGTCATACAAGGCTTTCCCTTTTGTGATAATTTTAAAAATAGTTCTCAGCATGTACTTCATGAAAGGTGCAGTAACTCCTATGATACTACTAGGTGGGAGAGCAGATATATTAATATTAATATTCTCATATGTTTCACCCTCCTCTTCAATCTACACAAGCTGACTTTGGCTAAACTACTAGGTCTTGTAGGAGTACATAAATATTAGACTTGAGTACATAAATATATAAAATTTATATATTTTATATATATAAAAAAATATTAGACTTAGACTTAGACTTAGACTTAGACTTAGACTTAGACTTAGACTTAGACTTAGACTTAGACTTAGACTTACCCAGCAGTAACTTTGGAAAGTTAGATGTCTCAATATTATGGTAATAGACTATGGATACAGTGGCAGCCACAAATCCCATTATAGCTGGTAGAAAGAGATGGAGGTGGCGAGATTTCATTTGTCTGAAAATAAATCAGGCAGAAATCAGTTAATTTGATGCCTTTTCTCACCATTGTGTGAAACCATAGGTGTTCTGCTTATCTATTCGAGAGGAAAAACATGACTTTCCTAGAGACAAAAAGGATTTTTTCCCCATGAATGCTTTAACTTTTGTCAGTATTTACTTGCCACTATAGCATGAGAGGACAATAAGTGCTAAGAACAATCATCTTCATCCCATCAAAATCTGGGCGGCTCATGAAATGATTCTGTGATTTTTTGGGGGGGAAAACCTCCTCATGCTTTACTATCCATCTGCTCACACTTTAAGACCATACATTAATGAATGCAATTAGCTTGATTGTACACCAAACTCTGCCACTTACGTGTCAGAAACTATTCCCTCTGCTATTTCACACACGTGCACGAACAGGAGGGTGAACGTCAGGATCCACCTCAGGTTGTGTCCAGGGAAGTGCAGCCAGGTATTGTGGTGGATCTGGACTTTGGAGCTTTGGCTTCCCCAGCCTGGGAAGTGATGGTAGTGAAAGAGAAAGGTTATCACAGTGATAATCAGTGACTTTTCTATGCTAATCCATAGGTCACACTTAATTTATATGTAACAATCAATAAAAACACCCTACAATGCTATAGGGGCCGTTGTGACTGAAAAGATGAGGCAGGAGTGTCTCAGTGGCAGTGTAACTGCAATCTAACCCTGAAGACAATGGGACAACAGTCTTCCCACAGTTTCAGTTAAAGAGAAGAAGTCCCTGGCCAAGAAAGATGATGAGAAAACAAAACAAACAAACAAAAAAACCATCTTAAGTGTCACCCTCAGACCAACAGATCTGAAGTGATGGCACAACATCACATCTTTCCCAGTCACAGACAAGAGCGGGCAAAGTTTTCCACTGATATAAAATTTGCCTCCTCAAATTAAGCCTCAAAGAGATACATTTACTTCAAACAAATAACATACAATTTAAGCTATTATGGGGTTTTTTCCCATAACATTGTCAGAAAATAGAGGGGATTTTCAGTGGCTGCAATGTTATTTCGAAATTAATTGGCTGATACCTGTAAAAAAACTAAAGCAGCCACTCAGTGCATAATACAGAGTGTTGTAAAAGTTTCTCTCTGCCCTCACACCTTGCATTGAGCTTCCATCAAACACTTCTGCAGAAAACCCTGCCATTCAAGGGTGACTTGCTCTGATCTCAAAGAAAGAGCCAGCACTGACATAAAAATCCAGCACTGCTGGAAAGAGTTCTCCATAACCCTCATTTGGGTTTTTTTCCCCCAGTCTTTAGTTATTATTTTGTTAAAACTTTTTTCTTATTACTTTGACTTATTATTTAATTAGTTTTCAGTCATTATGTTATGTTATATGGATTATGTTATATTAGGTTATAATATATTGCCTGCTACCAAATGTTTTAGCTCACAGGTTCCTGTAGCCTATTATTCAGTCACTTTAGAGTCTTTTTGCATAAGAAAAACCCTTAAATCCCCAATTCAAGTATAGTCCCAAATTCAAATCTTCCTCGTGCAAGAAATGTATTCCTATGTACATATATGACACCAGGAAAGTGGCATGGAAGAACTGAAGTGCCATTTCTCATGCAGTTGTCAGGAGAGTATTTATTTTCATAAATACTTAGTGCCTTTTGATGGTTATTCAAGTCTCTTTATCTCCTATGATCAATTTGACAGCTCTGAAAACGTCTTATATTGTATTTATTTCATGCCTGCAAATTAAATGGGATAAAGAGATAACTAGAAAAAAAAAGTATCATTAGAGTACTGGTTTAGATAGGGTTTTTATACAAGAAAGCATGAGTTAGAGCTGTTCCACTGTCCTAAATTCCTCAAGGGGGATTTATCATTTCTTCTTTTCATTCCTGTGGGGGAAAAATAGAATTATCTCTATAGCTCTACTTTTGTTTACAAATGTTGGCAAAAAGAAGCAATTACTCTGTTCTAAAAATTTCCTACACTTGTCCTATCCTTAGTTCCAAGTTGCACATTTTAGATATTCTCTGAAATTCGCATAACTTGAAGGGAATTCAGACCCACTGCCCTGGGTCTTCTAATGTCTAATAATAGCAATTTCAGTTCTGAGGAAAACTTCTACAGAGAGAAGTTTGGCTCTGATGCCTCTGGTTCTCATCCATCTCTTCACGCTGATTAGTTCATATTCATATCCAAAATGCCTGCATTTGAAGCCAGTTGGCATCACATCCTCTGGGTGAAGCCATTCTGCCTCTTGGTTTTTTTTTTTAATCAATAAATATAAAACATCCAACGGTTTCACCACAGGACGAATAAAACCAGACTGAACATAAACCCGTGCTCAAGTGTTTGCAGGATCGTTGATTAACTCACCGATGAACAGGATTGGGAAGGTGATAAACAGCAGGAAGACATGTGGAACCAGGTTGAGGGCATCCACAAAGCAGACATTCCTCAGGACCCCAGCGCTGATGTTGTAGGCCGAGGCGTTGTCGTTCCCACAGAACGCGAGTCTCATCGCTCCCACAGCGTCTGGATACTACAAAAACAAAGAGAGATCTTTTGACTTCCAAGAGTGCCAGCATTGCCTTTACCTAAAGACCAAACAAACAGAATAAAGAGACACTGAACAACCCACGCAGTTGCATTTTGAAAGTTATTTTGGGCTACGTCAAGTATAGGCACGTTAGAATGAAGGCTGTGCTCATGAGACATTTGTATTTTGCTGATGTTGTTTATATTTATTTGTATCTACTATTTATAATAAGTGCTATTTTTAAATGAATTATGCCTTTTAGTGTTCATTAGGTGCACAGATCTTCTCCCTGTGAGAATAAGGAAGTTTTGAATAAGAAGTATTTCCATTTCCCCTAAGAAAACCCAAATGGACATAAGCTGACTCCTGTGTGTAAGTGCTTCTCTGGTGAGCCAACATTGCCTGTGCGACATCTCTAACCATTTGTTGCACCACATTCTGCTCTGGACCTTTGATATTTGTGATTTGACAGCTTTGCATTCAGTGATAATTTGTATTTCTTTGTTGTTGCACAGAGCAACAGTCACACACACAAGTCATTGGAGATGACTGACAAACTCTTACCCAAAGTAGGCAGCACTGAAGGTTGCACAGGCAGCAAATCAGCATTTGTGCTTGATCCTGCAAATCCTTATGCACGTGCTTAGACTCATCTAAGCAGTCCCTGACTACCATGATTTCTTAGAGATTATCTTTGTACACCAAGATAAGCTCATGTGTTCGTGCTTGCAGACCACAGTGTGACCAGTTTCTGGCTTTCATCAACCTGTGCATCTTTAATTTTTTCATTCTTCTCTATCAGAAGATGAAACAAGATTGAGACCAAAAATGTGTCCTTGCTCATTTCTTTGCCTGAGACTTAGAAGGAGCAACACAGTGGTTAGGATTGGGTTATATAAACTCATTTACTCACATCATTCTCTTTTCTCAAATTTCACATGCTAAAATAAAAAGGATATATTTAATTCAGCAAAGCATACTTCTCCAACAACATTGGCATTAATGACAAATGAGTTTTGCTGAATCAGAACCAAATAGAGATGCAAAAAAGGCATGAATGCAGTTTAAAAAAAAATGTTAGTTAATGGGGAGAAAAAGTTTTCCTTCTTTCCTCAAATAGTTTAGATTAATTCTGTGAGCCTAGTTGTTTAAACAAGGTAAGCATAAACTACTCAAGTAGTCCCTTAGAAGGAGCATAAACATGCAGATCTTCAAAAGATACAGAATTCAAAGGTGCATTTTGAACCTCTGCTAAACCCCCTTTTCACTTTTAACTAACTTCTTGCTGGTTCTGAAAAGCATAATCCATATTGAAACACATCAGTGACACTTGTAAAGGAGTTTCTTTGAAAAGAATGTGAGAAATGCAGTTCCTTTCCCAAATATATCAGCAATTTATGGCTGAGATTTGCCAGAAGTAAAACATAACTTGCATGCATGTACTTACTGTGATGCAAAAGCTGATGAACAACCCACTCAATCTTCAGTAAAAACCATCTGTTAATAGTCCAGAACAATTTGATGCAGAGTTTGGCCCATTCTCTATAATGAATAGAGTGATATGACCACTATCATTCCATCATTTTATTTTTATATAAAAATACGTTAATCAATAAATGAGACTAGGAACACAAAAGAAATATTATGTTAATATGAATTCTGTCTCAATTGAGGACTTATTAGCAAAAAAAATATGGAACTTTTCAAAAAGCTGCACAGAGATTGTGTGGGTTTAACTTGTAAAACTTGACATGTCTCCTTTAAGAGAAACCTAATGGTAATGATAATCTCTTGAAAATCAGAAGCGCTGTTTCCTCATTTTTATCGAAGGTCAGAAGTCCAAGGGAGTTCTGCTGGGAATTTTCCTCTCTTTCCCACAAAGAGGACTCTTTTCTGAGACAGAGTAAGATGCTGTTGTGGTCTAGTGGTTGGAGTGGTACCGAAAGGCAGGAGAATCCTGGGTTCAAATGAGCACTGAATCATTGACTTCCAGTGTAGCTTTTGGCTTCTGGTCAAAAATAAATCTGGGAGAAAGGATTAAAATCACGTCCCAGGGAAGCCAAGGGAACTGTTGGGGTTTTTTTCACATTTTTCCGGAAGGGAAATGGAATAAATGGAATATAGGCAGTAGGTGTTGCTGTGGAAGAAGGACTATTAATTTCATGGAGAGTGTTATCTCCTAGCTAACAGTTTGTAGAGGTTTCCCATTACACCAACAACACACTCTTAAAACCAATTGTCCTTTGCTGAGAAAAGAATCTGGTCCTCTTAGTTAATGCTGATGTGTAGAGACAGTGCCCATCGTACTGGTGATAATTTTCAAGAGTAGGTATGAGCACTTTATTCACAGTACTTTTGTTACATCTTCACTTCAAAAAGGAAGTAGAATTTAATTGTCTTCTGTTAAAATGAGACAGAAAATCAAGCCCAGGTTGTTTAGTTTGTAAAAAATCCCCCAGAAAATAAAAAATTATTGCTTTGCCAATGAAATGATAGAGGGTAATTGGCAATAAATTCCCAAGATTTTAAATCAGAAAACACTTCATCATTAATCAGCATATCCAGTGACCATATTCATTGGACCTCTACAGGCTTAAAATCTGTCTAAACATTTTGGCCAGTGTTGTGATGCTGTGCTGACCCAATGCCTCATAAAATGCCAAATCATAAAGTGCACAACTTCCCTTTTTAGCAGCACCCACCTCAGGACACACACCTACTACAGCATGGCATTGATAGGGAATAGAGGAGATAAGAACTCTGGAAGCATTAACAGTCCAGTGATCCTTCCTTCCTCCCTGCCTTCCATCCTTTTGTGCATTCCCACTGTGCTGAGAATGAGCTGTGACTGGAAGGGGAAGACTCATGTTCTCCATCTGTTGGTGTACCCCAACTTCCATAACACCTTCTGGTGTCTACACAGACAGGCTGCTGGCAGCTCCCTGTGTCTTCAGGAGTGGTGTATGGAAACACACTGCAGTACAGCAGAGATCCAAGAGACCCATCATTCCCTTCCCATCCATTTCTGGTACAGAAGGCAGATCTGTTAAACCCTCCACAGTTTTGTGACTCAAACCACTGGACCTTGCTCTATGTTTTTGGAAAACTTACAGACACAGGAGGCTCTGGAGGTGCAGAGCTGCACAGACACATCACCCCAGGAATAAAGCATGTCATGCAGTTTGTACTTCCTGGCTCAAGCTGCACAAATAGGTGAAATATATTGGATGAAATTTTACTGACATCTAAGGGATGAGGGAGAGTCCCATTTGGTTCAAAGCTGAAATTAGCCATTGCTTTCTGCTGCATCAGGACGTGCTTCCAGAAGCTCATTTTCATCACCCTCAAGGTTTAACAAGCTGTGTTCATCTCCAAAGAAGGACAGAAAGAAAAACCTCGAAGGCAGAAGAGCAAATCCTTGATTTCTCTAGACAGTGCAGGGCATTTTGCAACAATGCTTTTGCAGCTCCACTGAAAAAAACAGGGGCTGGACCATGACAGGGTTTCAGATGCCATCACTCATCCAAGAGTGCAGCCTTCAGTCTTCTTCAAAGAAAAATTTGATAACATAATGGCAAAATTTCTCAAGCCCACACTCAGATCCCATGCTTGGAAAGTTTAGTGTGACCACACAAGGACACATTCTCAGGGCTGTGAACAGTGCAAGTAGCACGTTCAAAAGACTGAAAAGACTAATTTGAGAGCCTAAGTTGCATTTTCAAACAATATTTCAGTATTGGGTGTTCTTTAAAAAAAGAGATCTTTAATAATTCTAAGAATTATAAAGATTTTTAAAAGGCCTCAGCTATACCGGCTTGAGCTTTTGAAAGTCTTCACTCAAAAAAACTGAGCCTGGAAACTAAGACAGTTTGAAAGACCATGATTGCAGATACCAAATTAAAGGTAGAGCAAAAAGGCACTATTCCTTCCTCTTCTGTAAACCCATAAGATTTCATCTCATTAAATGAAATGAAAATGTGAAAAGGAAGAACAACTAATTTAGAAAACCTATGAAGAATTGCAGTTGTGCTTACTGTTGTAACTCATCAAAAACTGCAGCTGGAAAGGAAGATGGAACACTTTCATGATTAAGCACTGGCCAAATTTGGCTCTCTTGATACAAATTAAACTATTCTTCCATCATTTTAACTCTTTTAGTGAGCCAGTGTTGGGCTTCAGTCAGAACTGGGTCTGTAGAGAGGTGAACTAGACCTTTAGAGAGGTGAATCTTGCCCATGTGCCATTTGTTTCTCTCAGTGCTGAGCACTGTGCAAGTACATAACTAAACACATGGAAGACTTCTTATGTTTTTCCCAAGCACCAGTTGTTGATCACTGCCAAAGACAGAATGCTGACCACATGGAGCAGCAAAACCTGTAAAGAACAGCTGTGCTGGAGGTCTTTGAATTAGCCCTCAGCAGGTCAGAACACAGAGCTGACTCACAGAGTTTCCCACCATGCAGCCAAAGGTGATTTTCTCCTCACCAGTGATGAGGAGACAGGCTTTTTAGGCCACAGTAAGGATGCAGGGAAATATCAGAGGAAAAACAGGGCTGCAGAGGAGCACGAGGAGAAATTTGAATAGATTTCTGTTGTCAAGGGTTGGAAGAGAAAAAGCAGTTACTGCTGCAACTCAGAGAGGGGATCACACTCCATAGCAGCCCCTGCCCTCCCACACCTGCCAAGACCCTTTCCTTGGGAACACCAGCAGCAGCACAAAGCCAGCCTTCCTGGAACTGTGCTCAGGTGAATTAAGCAGCAAAGCCAGGTGGTTTTATCACCCTCAGCAGCCTACTCCACGGCAGGCTCACAGTCCGGCAGAGAGCCACGCAAATATTAGTTCAGCCTCAGAATTAACAGTCTTTATCCCCCGGTGCAATTCCCAAAATAAGAAGCCCTCCTCACAGCAAGATTAACACCAGCGCTGAGCTGTTGAAGTTGCCATATTTCAATTCCAAAGCTGGCTCATGCAGGACTGGCCCAAGGACCACAGGAACAAGGCATAACAGTGGAGAAATGTCCACTAGTTTCCTAGCAAATCTTTATCTGTGGGTCCCAAGGGAAGGGAGAGTCACTGGAAAGCAAAGGCCTCTTCTTCTCATATGGATTTACAAAGATCTTTTCTCTAAGCTCATGCTCAGGTGGGAAACTTTGGAGCTGAAGATTTCTCTACAAGCTTTGACTGGCAAACAGCAGGGGCTGCAAAAAATGGGAGCAGTCCAACTGCCACATTAAAGCAATAAAATGTATAACCCAAACATGAACATTCAAGAGAGAAAAGATGAAAGGGTAGCAAGTTATTCTGAAATCTGTTGGTCATCTGCAGTTATTGATCACCAGTACTTGTCAGGTAGTAACAGCCTATCAGAATGGCTGTTGAGTTCCTCATATACTCATTTAATAAGACAACATTATTCATAGTTGTTACCAAAAAACGGCCTTCCCAGAGAAAAATTCCCTTTCTGTAGGATACAGTAGGCCAACATGTTATGCTGGGGTGATTACACTGAAGTGGGTACATCACAATATATTTGCTTCACTGCTACTTACAGCAGGAATGTAAAACTTTGCTGTACTTTATAATAACGTTGTCAAGTATACCAGGTTTAATCTGTCATTTCAGTCAGGGAAAATGCAATAATGTGATAAAGATCATCTGATAACAAGTATGTGCTACCTGAGGGTACCAGCTACATTCCTCACTCAGGGTGCCAAGTACCAGGTAAGTTTTTGTTTTAACACTTGTAGGCTGGCGGGCCTTTGCCCTTTACAGTTATTGACAAATTACTCGCTTTAACTCCTGTCTTTATGAACTCTGCAACTCATCAGAAATTCTCAGAGGTGGTTTTTCTTCCTCCCTTTGAAAATGGCCTTTGCTGAAGAGTCACATATGAGCTAAAGCCACCAGCAAAACTTCACAGAGGGGAGGGAATGGAAAGAACAATCAGGAGAATGGGCTCATGTGGGTGCCAGTGGAAGGCAATTCTCAGCCCTCCTTTACATCATTTGGGACTCTGATTCCCTCTTGGTTTACTTTAATGAGGATGTGAACTATCTGAACAGCACTTCACCCTGCAATGAAATGGCTAAAAAACCTTGTGTCCTTTAAGCATTTAAGTTTTTATGCTAAAATCCCCATCACTGGCAAGTTGAGACTTCCTGGGTTTGGGTGAAGGTGTACAGACATAAGATAACAAAGAGAAAACAGCAAAAAAAGTGATTCACTATGAAGAAGACAGAGGTTTTGGGAAGAAAAAAAATAGGTCAAAGTAGTAAACATGAAAATGACATAACACTGAACCTAAACACTCACAAATATCATATTAACAAGCACAAATAGGGATTCTCAGGGCACTAAGCCAGTCCATGAGATATATTTTCCACAAGCAACTGTGAGGAAGACAGTGGAAAAACGGTAGATAATCTGAATTTCCATAAAAGTTATGAGAACATCCTCACATCCTCACCAAGTACAAAACTATAAGAATTCTAGTGAAAGACATTTTAACTACCTTAAGGGTCTTTTAAAGTGGACTTAAAAATCTTCAGATTCAAGAGTTTCATCTTACCTGGATTATACCTCTGTTCGTCATGCTCTGCAAGATACTTATGACTATAGAGAAAAGAGTATAAATACACTCCTCAGGTGGAGCTTCCTTGGGGGAATAAAAATATTTTGAAAAACATTTATTGCAGTAGTTCTGTTGCCCATATTTAAAAAAAATATACGGATTGATAGCTGCACTTGCTAATTAAAAGAGATCAGTTTACAGAGCATACTTGTGTCTCAGTTCAGATCGAATTTCATTTTGGTCTTACATCTGATATGCATTATATGCCTGTATATGCACATATATATAAATGTCTATATAGAGAGACAGACGTGTATGCATATAGGTGCAGGATTGAGAAAATACTCCCAGTTATAGAAAAGTTCTTGTCTTCTGAATAAATC
This sequence comes from Lepidothrix coronata, assembly GCF_001604755.1. Classification (NCBI taxonomy): domain Eukaryota; kingdom Metazoa; phylum Chordata; class Aves; order Passeriformes; family Pipridae; genus Lepidothrix; species Lepidothrix coronata. Next base: position 2,452,759 of record NW_016690309.1, on the reverse strand, counting down.
AGTCATTACAAAAGCAAGAATTTTTCTTTCCTTCTTGAATTTCACGGAGTGAATTTCAACTAAGGACGAATTATGAATTTGTAAGTTTGAATAGACACAACGGAAGGCCTAACTCTGAGGTTTGCCACAGATTTTAGGTGAGTGCTCTGAATCCTTTTTCCTTCTGGGTTGAAACCTTCTAGTTTGTCCTTCTTACCCTCCTAAAAGCACTGGACCTAACCCAGTCTACGTGATCTACAGTCCATGCATCCTTTGCAAAGAGTTCTGCCGAGGCAGCGGCAAAAAGCGCCGCCCCTTTAAAACCTGTTTAATAAAAAATGATCCTATACAAAATCCCATTTCCTTTTTATTCCTATTTAAGCTGTGACCACCCATTCTAGACAGACCCCTCTTCCTTGCTGAGCACTGTCCCAGTTACCCTGGGCCCTATAGTGATGAATTACCTCTGGTGCCTGTCAGCGTTCGCATCGCTCGCTGCCGTAACCAGCAGCCTGATCCAAACGTTGCTGAAGTCAATGCAAAGAATCTCATTGACTTTGGGAGGATTTTTGGATCAGGCTCCAAACACAGAGAAAATCACAGCAGCAGCGGTGCTAAACAGGCTGTTGGCACTGCAAAGCCTCTCACACAAACATCTGCAGTGGTCTCACAGGTCTAACACATCGCTTTTTTTTCTCTTTTTTGGTAAGTTTCTCCACACAATGCCATTCCCAACACCAGCGTGCTACTCTGCCCCGCTGCTCTAAAACCTTCCACTTCACATGCCAAGACAGGACAGCTTAAAAAAAAAACAAAACAAACATAACCCTGTGAACAGCAGCAAAAAAAAAAACATCAGCAGGAGGAGACAGTAAAGGCTGAGAACGCCTGCGAATGAAAAAGGAAAAGGAAAAAGAGATTGGAGTTGTAATCCCAGGAAAGAACGAGGAGCAGCCCTGTCCCAGAGATATAAAGGGAAGGAGGAGGAGGTGGTTAGTGGGAGATAATGGGGGAGGGTCATCGCATGCCCCGGTTGGTTGCTGAATGTTAGAACAAACTCTGCAGCTTACCTTTGGCAACACAAACCCCAAATCCCAACCCAAACTGTCACTCGGCTGTGCTATGTGATCAATATCATCCCGATGGCAGGATTTTCCTCCACTTAGTGAAGCCGCTCCAAGCCCTGGAGCGGATTATTTTTAGGCTGGTGATGGGAAGATCAGCTGCTGCCTCCTATCGAGTTTCCAAAGTGCACAAACTCTTCTTGTCTTTCTCAGACGCTGAAGGGGGCAGGAAACGGGGAAGAGACAGGCAAGCAAAAAGCACCGATTTTTCGCCTCCTGAAGCTGCGGTCCCCCGGGATTTCTTCTGCTTGCTTTTATTTTCATTTTTGCCCTCTCTGGAGCAGTAAGATTCCAAGAGGCTGCGTTGCAGCACATGGACTATTAGCAGATGGCTACTCTGAAGTAACTGATTTAAACAAGGTAGTCTAACTTCTGGCAGGCTTGCAGAGACTCAGTTTTGGATTTCTTTTGAATTAAGCTTGGATAATTGTAATTTGACAACGTAATTTTGCATGCCTTCCACCATATTGAGCAAAAAAGCCTACTCAGATATTTTAGTTACTTTTTTTACTTACCTAAATCCCTCCAGCTGTTCTGCTTAAAAGACAGACCAAATCTCACTTTTTGATCACATGGATCTGTTCTTTTGAAACAGTCTTTTTAAAACTTGAAATGAAATTCCAAACTAATTTGATTGCTCATACCAAGAATACAGTTTTCAATACAATAGCCCTTTTTTACATGGGATATTTTTTAGCTGAAAAACACATGGTGTATGTTCATTTAGTGCGAAAGAAGTCCTGAGAGGGTCTACACACAGCCAGTTGGTTTGTTTGCTCATTTTTATTTCAGTGCCATCAAAGGTGAACCAAGATTCATATTTTTCCATCATGGCTTGAGCCCTAAAACTCAAAAGACAAATTGCAAAGGTCTGGGGCTTGTGGTGCCTCACAGGACACATGGCAGCTCTTGGAATCGTGGAACATCCCGAGTTGGAAGGGATCACAAGGATCATCAAGTCCAATTCCTTGGACTTGTCATTAGGTACTAGAGCTGGAGGCCCTTGGGACAGAATTTGCTTAAACCTTGCAGGATCCAGGGGTTGCATCCACATCACTAAAGAGCAAATGATTTGCAATGGATTGAGGGGAAAGACGTTTCCATGCCAGGAGAGGGGTTACAGTGAGCTCTGGGCTGAGGATGGGGTTGGATGGCTGAGGCCAAACACTGCAGGACATCAAAATCTTGGCAAATCCAGATTTCTCCTTTTTCTCTGATGTTTCTTACCCGACTGTTGTAGGGATGAGAAATCAGAAACCTCAGAACTAGAGAAAATGAGCATCTTTTGTTATCTCCCTTTTATTTGAAGCATCAACACAGCATTACACTGAGACAGTCCTCAACAGTCCTCCACAGGGCTTGAAAACTTTTATTGCATTTACTCTCCCCCCCATCTTTTAGTTCTTCCCTTTTTCATGTATTAAAGTTCAGTGATTCAGATAAAAAAAGATTGTTGATTGCAAGCTTCCAAGTTCTGCTATGTATCTATGTCTTGTTACACAAGATTTAATAAAAAAAAAATCTTTAACCCACCTAATCATCATCTGAAATAGCATTGTCATGTGCTATTTTTGAAAATATATGTAATGAGTTATATTTATGATCACAATTTTCTTTATCAAAACATGGAAATTTAGTTAATTTCTGTCTATTAAACTTCATAATTTAACTCAAAATTGTCTAAACAGGAAGGGGAAAAAAAAAAAAAAAGAAGGCAAAGTGAATGTGGAATCAACCAGCATGTTTCATTTTGCTGTTTCTAAGTGAAGCACTTTCATTCCTCTACATGACAAGCTAAAATGTTTTGAAATGTTTTTTTTTAAAGGATTAAGAAAAATGAAAAGCTCTTGAATGTCAGAACACTCTCAGCTCTGATCTGAAAGGGTATTTTGCATCAGGGCTTTTCGATTTGCCAGGGGTGGGGGGAGGGAAGCTGGGGGGGGAAGGAGAGTGAGGGGGAAAAAAAGGTAATTACGGGAATTCGAAATGTTTTAGGGTATGTTTGGACCTTTAAGCGAGCGGAAACAACCACAGGCCGATCCTCAGGTACAACACGTCGTCAGTTTTCCCACGTCAGACTCCAGCAGACGAGAATTCTGGTACCGACCGACATCTCCCCGAGAAGGAGAGGGAAGGGATGCGGGGAGGGACGTGCGGAAGGATGCGCCAAGGGATGGGAGGAGGGATGCGAGGAGGATGCGGGAGGGATGCGGGGAGGAATGGCGGGTGGGATGCAGGGAAGGATGCGGGGAAGGATGCGGGGAAGGATGCGGAGAAGGATGTGGGGAAGGATGCGGGAAAGGATGTGGGGAAGGATGCGGGGAAGGATGTGGGGAAGGATGCGGGGAAGGATGCTCCACCCCTCCGCCGCCCCTGCCCGTCCCCGCGGGGCACTCACCGGCGGCCGGGGGGGTCCCTCCGTGGGCTGGTGACCCCGGAGAAAGGGGAATATGTGACCATGGCTGACGGGCAGCTTAAAGACAGAAGCTGCTTCACCTGATGGCCTCGTGGAGGGAGGGGGGATGCAAAGAATTCTAAGCAGATCTCAATGAAAACGCCGAATTTTGGCTCCACGAAATCCACACAGATTTCCACGCTGTGGCAGGCTTCCATCAGCCTGGCCAGCCAATCCCAAAGGAACCAAAATGGTGAAGGAATAGTGTCAGTGGGAAAAGCTTTTCATGAATTAGGGTTTTCACAAATTCCTCACCGATGAGAGGATAATCACCTAAGAGCTGCTGCAGCCTGGATTAATCTGCCACAGGTCCTGGCTGAGCACTCTCCAACTGGATTGTCCTGGTTTATTTAACCCACTAACCAGGAGGGGAAAGGTGGCTGCACTCTGGGCAGTGTCATCCCGACAGGCTGCTCTGGTTCCAGCTGACAACAGCTTGCTCTGCCATTTTCCACGCTGTGGACCAACCCATAGGTCTCCCTCTACGTGTTCTTTATGTCACTCCAAGATGAGCAATGAAGGCACTGGATCATAAGGAGCTCCCACTTACTACCCAAACTCGGGTAGCTGCTTGCAGGCTCCCAGTCTTTCCCATTTCTTAGGGGAAGAGCTGAAATCACCATCATTTCACAGGTGATTCTGTTTGAACTGTGGATACTAAAGCAGCTGTTTCGGAGAAAACATGGATGTTGTGCCGAGAAAGTGGGGACAAATTCCTTGACTAATATAGTTATACCAGAGCTTTATGCTAATATAGCAATATAGTAAATTATGTAAATTATGGACTGTCAAGTCTTTATTTTGCTTCTAAACTTGTCACCGTGACAGAATCCCCACAGAGCTGTGTCAGTTCTCGTGCCATCATATAAAAAGATCAGACTGACACAGCTTCAAGATTCTTTTACTTACACTTACAACCCTACATATAAAAGGAAGGTTTGCTATATTTGTTTTAATTACACATTGCTCGTTGTTTCCAAAAAAATAATAATGGATCTATCAAGAAAATTATAATGAAGTAGCAAAGACTTAATTTTCTATTTTCAATTTTTTTAATGTAATGGAAAATGCAGCCAGGTCTTTGAATAACTTCTCTGTCCCTTTTCTACCTGATCAAAGATTGTCAGTAAAAGCACAGACCTTAAGGCAGCTCAGATGAACAACAAAAGCAACCCTTTTAAATATTTATTGTGATTAGGCATGGAGGGGGGAAGCAATAGAATCTCAGTATTATTCGAAATATTTTCCACAGCTTCTTTAAAAGTTATTACTCCTGGTTTCTATGGGGAAAAGTGTTGTGGAAAATATATACAGCAAAATTTCAACAGAGCAACCTGAGCAGCTCTAAGGACTCTATATGGAGAACACAAGAAAATCCCAGACCTCAGAGTTCATCACTATAAAAGGTGAACAAAGCCACAGGACTTGAGCAGGGATTTACAAACCTTCTGATCTTTGAGGGACAACTGCACACCAGAGGCACCACAGTTTGCCTTGGTAGCTCCTAATCTTGGCCAAGCCTACATGCAAAGTTAGATCCTGCACAAAATAGAATTTTTCAGACCTCTAGTTTTATTTGGTCTTTTTGACAAAGGTTGTTTTATTAAAAAAAAAAATTAAAAATCAACCCTATTGTCAAGCAAATACATATAGTTTGGATTGCATTCTTTTTTTTGCTTCAAAAACCCTACAAAACCTGAGAGCTGTTCTTTTAACATTGAAGGGCTTTTCAAGGCTGTCAAGAATAATGCAAGATCTCCACATCTCCAACTGCAGAGGAGTTGCATCCTAAAAACCATTATGTAAACTTTTTGTATTATAATTTAAATTCTACCAAACCCACAAATCCAGTCGTATTATAGATTACAATGATATTGTGGATTTTGTGTGTGTGTGTATCTGTGTGTGAGAAACTGGGAAAAAAGGTTGTCTTTTTGTTGTGCTATATTGAATTTTTGTCCTCTAGGCTGTCACTGGACAATTCAGACTATTATTGTGTGTTGCCCAGAAAATCATCATTATTTCTAAGCCAGCAAACCCACCAGTTAGATTTTAATGCTCTGCAAACAAGGCAGAACTAAAGTAGGATTAGGTTCATTTTCTCCCATTCAACTCAACCAGATATCTACATTTCTTAGTCTTAATTACAAATTTTGGCTTTTAGATACATAGTAGCCAAAAATAAAAATTTTAGGTGTCTAATTTCAGTGTGAATGCCTGGAAGGGGAGTTAGATACTAAACAGAGAACTCGCCTCACCCAGGATTAAATAGCAGATATTTGATTTCTTATGTCTGCTGGTTGGCCAGACTCCCTATATGGCCTTTGGAGAGAAAAATACATTTTCAGAGGATTATTCTTTTCATCCTAAACTGGATATATAAGATAGTGGGAACTAATTCCCCCCTGGGTATGACCCTATCACCCCATGGAGAATGAGAGTGTCTACATAGTTGTCATAGTCTTAAGTAATTCACATATGTAGAATTATGGAAGTGAACTCCTGCTGCTCCACATGCTATGTTTGGAAATGAACTTAAATCACTCGAGCACTTCTGAAAATTTTAAGTGTATTTTTTATTTTCTTTGAGGTATGAAAATAAATTTTCAGCCTGATATATTTTTGCTTGTACCTATGTTATTGTGTACAGCAAGAGAATACACTAAAAGGACAATAATCATGACAAGTACCTTGTGGAAATCATCCCCACCATTTTTACTAGGCCTGGCAGAACCCACACAGTCCTTCTCCCACATCCCTTGCCATCTCTGATTGTAATTCCAGAGGTTGTCATACTTGAGCCCTGCTGCATTCCATGCTGGGGAACATGTACAGCATAAGGGAAAACAAATCATCGAAACTATAAGAAACCTCTTTTATATGAGACTATTAAATTAATTTGCCTACAGTAACCCTGAAATCTGACATCTGTTGTATACAAAGACAGCCTGCTAGTTTGTTTGTTTTTATTGTCCTAGTTACAGGGATAGTAACTAGCTCAGAACTATGTTTTGGTGGACTGTACTGGCAGCTGAGTGAGCTTGACTGGGAAAAAATGGCAAAAACACCCCATTGTGACTGGCCCAGTGTATCCTTGGCAAGGATTACCTCAGGAGCAGGAATTTCAAAGACCCAGAAGGGAATTCTGGGAGAGCTGCTGTGGAGACAGGGGAACTTAGAGAGCTGAATACCTTCCCTGGTCTCTTAGAGGACCCTTCTGCTGTGGGGCTGCTGAGGGTTGAAGAACCCTTGGGAAGGAAATCACCCTGTCCCAGTGTTGGGGTCAGAGATGGTAGGGTGCACAGGGGAGGTAATGGCCAGCTGCAGCTTTCTCTCTTGGCTCCTTTTATTCAGGATAAATCTCTGGACATATTCAACTTTGGAAACTGCATACAAATTGTGGAGCTGGGCTCCTGTAAATTATGGCAGCCCATTGATTTTGGCAAGGCAACAGCCTGTCCCACCTCCAGCCCAGCCCAGCTCTGAAGCAGTGCTGGCTGTGCAGATGATGGTCTGCTGCTGGGACGGAAAAGACAGCTAAAGTTTCCTATCCTGTGTGGGATGCCTTGTGGGAGCAGTCACTTTTGCAGGCTGCATCCAAACTTTGGAAGGAAAGCACCCAGAGCCGGTATTGGTGGTGCAGACGATAAAATACCGTGGGAAGGTAAAGGCTGCAGGGGCTGTGATGGCAATTCAAGGAGTGTGAGTTCAGTGTGGAGCTTTCTCGGCTGGCACTGAGATTTTGCTGGATATTTTCAGTTTAGCTACAGGATCTCTATGAGCGTGAAAGAATGGGCTGGTACACATAGTTGGAAAGGAAAGCTCTGAGTGCATAATACAGCTGATATCCTTTGCTGTGAGTGTGAAACCCACTGAGTGTTTTCTCTCCTGTCACGTTTTGCTCCAGAACGAAAAGCTTTCGTTGCCTTTTACCTTCCACTGCCGCATTTCAGCAGCTCCACCAGATGGCGTGGTGTACTTCCAAAAAAGAAATTAAATGTACCTACAAAACTTGACCACCGCCTCCAAAATCAAAGACTCCCAGGGATTTCTCCCACACCTCTCCTTTACCTCCACGGGACACCACCGGCACTAGGGGTGGGTTCTTTACTTCCACAGGAAAGGTACTGTTATCCTCTTTCTGGAGCCAACATCCAAGGCTGGAAAAGCACCTCCAAAATTGAATATGTCTGGGGATTGCTCCCTCAGAAGAGGTGCTGGGACAGAACGCTGTTGCTGGCCTTTGATGACGCTGGCTTTGAAGGAAAGCGAAAAGCTTTGTGTCACAGTAAGCAAGTTGTGCTCATTACCTCCTCTCCACAGCAATTACAGAGCTGCAGTTCCCACTTTTAGGAAAAAAAAAAAAGCACAGCCTGGAAACCTATATAACAGAAAGATACACACTGAACATATATGCTAAAAAATTACTTTCTAGGTGGTCACATCCGTGAAGACACAGACTCACCTGAGGAGACAGACCTGGGTAGAAACAGAGGACACACCTCATTTCCTTCCCTGCCATGTTGAAAGATAAGCTCTCAACAAAATTTGTTGATTTACCATTATTTCTATGGGCTTCTTTCCCCCTTCCAAGCACAGCTGATTTCCTAATTTCTTGCAGCATATTTGAGAAATTTGCATGCAGCTCGTTCTTCATCACGTTGAGGTCTCTTAAGTTGCATCCTGTTGTCCTTTGTGTGGAAAGAAAAAGAAGGAAGGGGTGTAGGGAAGAGGAAATTACACTAATTTTGGATTAAGTCTAAACAATTCCTTGAAGTTTTTCAGCAACATGGAGCTGTGTTCCCTGGCTCTATTAAACAGTGATTAATATTCAGTAAATTCAGCCAGAAGTGCTGCTCGGTGTCTCAAGGGGCACGGGAGGATTGAAGGTAAAATGAAGTGAGAAACACACTGATCCCAGGCACAGTCACATGTGATAATCACTGCCTTTAGGAAGAAAGGAAAGCACAGTATTAACAGCAATGCCACAGAAATTGAAAAAGAGTAGTCAATCTTTCAGTAAGAGTGAATTATGATATGCTTTTGGAGGGGTCACTCTTTCATGTCACACTGCTGCTTTTTCTTTAGAAATTTTTTTTATCACTTTATCTGGTGTTTCTCCTGTTGGATCCTGCTAGAAATTGAAATTATCAGTTAAAATTAAGTTATAATCTACTGAGTATCACGCTGATAAGAAGATTATCACGCTGATAAGAAAATTATCACACTGATAATAAAAAGCCCCAGAAAAAATTGGTAAATTGCACTTCTTTTCTACATTGAACCCCACCAGTTTCAAAAACCATACATAGAGGAAAGGCTATTTTACAATTCTGCTGGGTCTTTTCTTCTAAGACTTCTACAACACACAAAAGATTTTAGGGAAAAGAGACAAAAAGAATATTGGCCAAATCCCGTAGAAATACAAAGCCAGTAGGTCATGTTTCTTTCTTTCTTACTTCTCCATTAGGACCCAGAAACCTTCTTCCAGCAGACTAGGATGGATGGAGGGATGGATAGATAGATAAACTAATGCTAAGGCATGTTTATACTGCACCACTAACTTTTATAATTAGAGATGGTAAATAGTTTTTAGCCTGCCTTGGGAGAATTCATTACGTTCATGAATCCATTGGTTCTGCTCTGCAACTCTAAAATCATCAACTCTAAAATGCAGGCTAATGATTCACCAGTTTAATGTGAATGGATTGTGGTTCCAACATGGGGCAACAAGTTTCCATAGTTGCTCTCCTGCCTTTAACCAACATTTATGCACCAGTCCCAGGTGGTTTCCAAGAAGAAATAGTAACACATTACTACAGAGCATTTTTTTTTCCTGTCTCAGCTATTCAAAAGAGAAAGATTAGGTGAACACAATTATGTGCATGTAATAATAACCCTCTGAATGGCCATGAGCACTACAGAGATTTTAAGCAGCTCTACAAGACAGAGAAAATTAATGGGTCATTGAATGGAACCTGCTGACACAATCAGCTGCAGGACAAACAGTATCCAGGATAGGAGGATCAACATGTATTCCCTGTGATGGAACATGTTTAGGGGGGCTTGGATGGCCATGCAGGAATTTTGGGTGAGGGACCTGAGAGTGAAAACTCTCAGCTGCAGGACTGACACAGCAGGAGGCTACCAGGTAAGAGGGATGGTGGCAGAGCCTTAAAATGGGAGGTAGAAGAGGTGCTGAATATATATATATATTTATATATATAAATATATATGTATGCATATATATACACACACACATATAGATCTACACGTATACCTGTAACTTCACATATATATATATATATATAATGCTATATATATTTATTATATTGCAAATTCTTTCACTTCAAAGTCAGTAGATTGGATCCACACAGGTAGGACAATGTGAGTGCCAGGACAGAAAAGGTACTGGAGGAGGGAGAGGAATCTGAACTCCAATTAAAAAGGTCAATAACACGACCTTCAACCCACTCCCCTGAGGGTAGGGGCGGGGAGAGAAATAATTGGGAATGAACAAACTCGGAGACCCTTTCTGCTCCTAGAAGGGAAGGGTCAGGTCTGCAGAGATCTCACGATGCCCTTCACTGAACCAGTTCAACATCTGAAGTCAGAACTTGTAGCTACTGCTCTTCTGATCTGACTGGAAGGCTTTAGAAATCCCTTCAAAACAGGGAGAGGAACAGGCCAACAAAAAGACACAGGCAGAAACGATCAGGAATTGCCAGTGACAAAGAGGGAAACAGAAAAAGCAAAAACCTGAAGGGCAGAGGACAGAAAGGGGTAGGGTAGGAAGAAGAGACTGGATTCAGCACAGAACACGGAACCTGCTCCTTCTCCTGGTCGCTGGGCTGGTGAGGATGAACTGAAACTAGGAAGGACAAGAAGACTTTGAGCAGCCTGAGACACCAAGAGGCCACAGAATCACCTCATGGGAATGCACAGCTCAGACATGATCTGCTTTGTTTTGGGATGTTCTTTATGGGTAAGTCACAGCTCACGTTCCTCTTTGTGGGATCTGGAGTTACCTTGGAAAGATGGAGGGCCATTAGCACAAAAATTTTCCCTGATGTTTGAAAGGACTGCATATATAAAAGGCATGGAAGATAATATTTGCTGCTATTCCAGAGAGGGTAACACAAAGCTCAGGGCACCTGAAAGAACGAGAAAGGTAAGAGTGCTGGAGGGACAGAGCAGAATTCATGTCAGTAAATTACATGAACCAGGGTATTTAAAGGTTCTTAATACTGGAGCACGGACAAGGATCATGAGCTTGTGGTAGAGAAAGGGAAAGTTGTGGTGAGGATGAAGGTAAGAGAGGGTTTGTGCTGGGAACAGTACTAAACAGGATTTTACTGACTACAGGAAGTTCAGATATGAAACAATGCAGTTGGTACCACAGTAACTTCAGATCTGCAGCAGAATACAGGATGGAAACAGTGGAAGAGGCACAGCAAGACATAGGAGATTCAGACTGGTAATGGTCCAGGTAACAGAGATAAAAGTTGCAAATGCCAAAGATTTAATTCACTTAGCTGTGTCTTTTTTTGTTTTATCCTTTGTAGTTCCCCCAAGTAAGAGGTGAGGAAGGCTGCCTCAACGCTGAATTGTAAGTATTTGTCAAAAATGCTGGGTTTTTTGAGAAAACAATGAAGGACAAAGGCAGTAGTGGACATCAGTGTTATGACTTGATGGTTGACATTTTCCAGAAAAGCTTATTTAATTGTGAGTATTAAATACTCATGTAAAATTACCATTGCTTTGAATGTGGTGTATTAATCACTATTTTTATTGATCAACATACTGATCATATGGTAACATTCCTGCTGCCTATTTGCACAACTGCAATAGTTAAGAGCTTTCTGGTGCAATTTCAATTGACTGAGATTATGAACTTGGAATTGAACTTTCCTTGAAAAAAAAATGCTTTGAAGTGTACTGCTTTGGTGAATATCACTATCAGGGATGTCCTTTGTAAGAATGACAGCATAATTATATACTGACAAAAAAGACAAAACAAACTTGAATGCAGGTCTCTAAGGTTTGCAAATGGAATTGGGCAGGCATAAATATCAGGAGAGCAATAAAGAGACAAAGCCAAACAGAAGGGAAACCCACCTACAGGGAGATTGATGAGGTTGGACAACTGTATCCTCCCCAAAGCACAGTGAGTTTCTCATCACTGTGCCACCTGGGAGTTGGACAATAAGGGAGGAGCATGAGGGGAGATGGAAGAAGGTGCCACAGGGATCTTCCCATTTATTTGGTATTCTGTGGATAACTATTTTTTGTACCTTCTTCTCTTCAGCTGTGCAGGCACAGAGTGGGACCGTTTGTGGTATATCTGGTAAGATAACATACTTTAAATATCTGCACCTCTAGACAGTTCCAGTAGCAAAGAGTGGGATTAAATATGACCTGCTCAAGTGTGATGTCACTTCCCACTTCCCCTTGGGATGCTCTAATGCTCTACAATAGCCAGGCAACCCCTTAGTTATCCCATCATCTTTAACAAATGTTGACTTACCATCCTCCTTTTTTATTCCACATATTAATTTAGGTGTATGAACACCATTAATAAAGCATTCATGGCAAAATATGCCTTTTAAAAGATCCATTATTTAAGTCATTTCAGTCTAATTCCTTAGTAATTCTCACTGGGATGAGATTAAAAAGGACAGTAGTTGTTGAACATCTAGAAGGTTGCATTAATATATATAATATATAATATGTATTTATCATTAATAATTAATAACAATCTACTGGGGGTTTATATATATATATATAATATTTTTAAAGAGAGAGAGAGAGAGCATAGCCAGAAGATTGTGAGATCCAATTTTTCCTCCCTGCTTTTCACTCATGACCAGTCCAGTTTTGGTCCCCCAGTAAAAAAGAGATGTTGACAAACTGAAACAAGCCCAGTGGAGAGCCAGTAATAAGGACCAGGTTTCTTCAGCCTGGAGGAGGCCAAAAGTGCAACCTAATTTTAGTTTTCCACTACCTAAGGGGGATCTTAAGACACAGAGACTTCTCAGAGGTGCTCACCAGAAGCACCTGCGGCAGCTGGCCAAGCTGCATACAGGAAAATTCTGATTAGACAGAAAGAAAAACGCTTCCCCTGAGGCTGGTGCAGCACTTGAACAGGTGCCTGGAGGGGATGAGGGATCTGCATCCCTGGGAATGTCCAAACTCTGCTGGACAAGGCTGCAGAAGTTTAGCTTTGAGGTCCAGCCACGCTTTCAGCAGTGAGAGACGTTAGGAGGTGTCCTCCAAACAAAACCTTTCTGTCCTAATTCTGTGTGCCCTCCCTTTCCAGGGTGGTGGTGGTGATTGGTGGGCTCCTGCTCCTGTGTGGCGTGGTGTCTGTCTGTGTGAGGTGCTGTTTTCAGTGCCATCAGACAGGGGACGAGTCGGGGCCGCAGCCCTACGAGGTCACCGTCATCGCTTTCGACCACGACAGCACCCTCCAGAGCACCATCACCTGTGAGTTGGCTTTGAGGGGTGCTGGGGACTTCAACACACCACAAGGGAGGGGCTGCACTCTGAAAAGCCCAGATTGTGACACCCCAAGGCTGACAGAGGGAAGTTCATAGCAGGATGGAGGGAAAGCAGCACCTGTACATCCCACAAATTGAGGTGCTCACTCCTCGTAGCAAATGCAGCCAGACGGAGAATCAGCCCTGAGACACGTTTGGGTGGAATTAGGGCAGCTTCAGGTCTCAGTGGCATTTCAAAAGAGAGTAATTGTGGGATGTTATTGATGGGGTTTCACACACACTCCTTTTAGGGAAGGCTGAAGGGGCAGGAAAAGGAAAACACTCAGGCTGTAAGGGGAGAAAAGCCTGTGCCCTGCAGATGCACTCCCTAATCACATGATGCTTTCAGGATGAGGCAAACAGCTTTTGTCTCCTCCCTTCCAGCTCTCCACTCGGTGTTTGGGCCTGCTGCCAGGAGGATATTAGCAGTGGCACACTCCCACAGTGCTGCCCAGGGAACACCACCCCTCTCGGGGTCGGACACTCCCCCGCTGTACGAAGAAGCCCTGCACATGAGCAGATTCACGGTGGCCAAGGCGGGCCAGAAAGTGCCAGACCTGGATCCTGTGCCAGAGGAAAAGCTGCAGGCACCTGCTGAGGGCAAGGATGCCCGGCCAGCCCTCCCAGGACATTAGTGTCTGGTTTTAACTCATGGCAAATAATACAGAACACTTACATGCAGAGACTAATTCATCTGGGCAGGGTTAGGAATCTCAGATTAACTTCCTTAGTCTAACAAGAAAGGGGGGGGGGACTAAAATTCAAAATATTTTCAGAGCTATGGTAGTTTGACGTCTCTTTCTGTCACCTCCTTGAGATGGTTGGCCACTGGCATTCTCCAAGTCCATTTATTAACACACAACACCAGTAGCAGAGCTGGCACAAATAAGCAGGCAGCAGGATCAAGGTGCTGAGCCATTTTGCAGGCCAGTGACCTGCAGGGTGATGGCAGAGGCGTCTCATTCCTCCTGCCTCCAGCCTGAGTTTCCTCAGGATGGCAGAGAGGATTTCAAAACAGAGGAAACTGAAACCAAACCAAAACAAACAAAAACCACACCAAAGCAAAAAAAGACATGTGAGAAGGTCTATTAAGACCCAAAAATAACACCAAACTTCTGGAAAGTGCCAAACATTTATAGTCATTTTTAAAACAAACAAACAATCTGCATGTAAACAAAAGACAGCATATATACAGACAGTCTGTGTAGTATGTGCCCTAAATGTCCTCCAGGATACACAGAATGAAGACAATCTGGTTCTGAATAAGATATATAGCAATTCTGAAATAGTAGCCTCTTATATTTGAATTAAAAAATATTATATAGGTGCCAACAGATCAAAGAAGGGGAGGAGCAGGAACACTGCCCCTGAAATAAAGCTCAATCATCTTTAAATTGCATTCATATTGTATCATTTATTAATTCCCACTGTTGCTGTCAAAACCAGACCAATTTAAGTAAGACCACTTGAAGCATTTAAGCCATTTCCCAGTTAGAATAATTTGTGAGTCTCTCCTGATCGATACAAATATGCTGAACCATCCAGAAACGTTGATCAAACTGGATGAACATGGGTATGGACCACCTGTAAAATGTTTTCTTGGGTTAGGCAGTCAGGAGAAGGTGAGTGTTGAATTACATCAGTGTTGTCTCTGCCCCAGGTTCAGCACTTGAAAACATTAAAGCAGAGGGACATCAAATATCAAATGATAAGCAGCCATGAATTTATTGATGTACATGTTAATGTTGATATGAATGGCCAGGACACAGATATCACATCTTTCTGAAACACCTGCATGGCTCTTCTTAGTGAAGTACCTGAATTCTCACTGTCCCTAATATGCTGGTCTTCTTTCCTGTGAAATACAGAAAATATGGTTATTTTGCAGATAAGAAGAACAAGAACAATGTTGGACAAGGTCCAACAAGGACAGGGTCCCACATGTTTTTAGGGACCTAACTGCTGTTGAGATCAACCACAGAAAATTTTAGAGAAGGTTGCTAAGATCACTTCAGGGATAGAATAAAGCTGAACTGAACAACCCAAACATCTTTGATGATGTCCCAGACCTTGCCCAGTCACAGGAATTTTGTGTCTAAGGGTCTTGATCTCTGAGGTTAAAAACTTCTTCCTGAATTGTCTGGTCATCCCCAACTGTATCATTAGTGAGTGATAAAGTGGAATGGAAAAAATAAAGAAGTGATATATAAGTTTATGTCCCTTCTGCTGTACAGCATGCTTGAATCATAGAATCACAAAATGGTTTGGGTTAGAGGGGACCTTAAATATTGAGTTCCGACCCCCTGCCATGGGCAGGGACACCTTCCACTAGACCTGGTTGCTCAGAGCCCTGTCCAACCTGGCCTTGAAATAATAATAATAGCAACTGTTTGTGGAACATCTTGTCGAGTGACCCACTTTATCAGCTGCTCTCTGAAGTCCCGTTCAGCCATGACGTGTCCCCCAAGCTGCAGAACATTTCCTGGAAGGCTCTTGTTTACTCCCCAGGGAAATCCTGAAGCAAGCAGAGACATTTGAGTCTGCTGAACGTGCGTCAAGTACTACCAAGCCCAGAAGACTTCCTGGAAGTCTTCACAGTCGTTTCCAGGGGGAACAGACTGTTCCTACTCCACCTCCTGCCTGCGAAGCCCGAGCTGTGCAGGCATTTAACACACGGTGGCAGCCCCGCTCCACAGGGCAGCAATCCCGCCTGGCAACACAGAAATGCTCCATTTTCAACAATTTACCATAATAATTACACCGCCAATTTTTTCCCTAATACGTGCAATGATAAGGGACGTTTTTAAATTATTAGTTTTCCTCTCCTCTACTATCTTAAATATTTTAACTTCTATGAGATTTTTTTCTTCTGTGAATTTTTCTAATTGTCTTTAAATCACAGAATATTCTGAGTTGGAAGGGACCCACATGGACCATTGAGTCCAGCTCTTAAGTGCATGGTCCATATGGGGACCAAACGTGATTTTGGTGGTTTTAGCATTGTGTTCTAACAAACTGAGCTCCCTCCTTCTTCAGTTTCGGGGGAAAAGTTACAGGTCAGTTGTACCCAGACCTGATTTCAGCTGTTTTACCTGCTGATTTCCATGTCTAACTCTCCAGTCCCTTCCCATCTGCTCATATCCTTCTTTGCTTGTCTTGCTCGTGGTTTTCAGGTGCTATGCTGGTACCTTGAAGGGGTTTTTTACTGGCAAGACATCTGAAGTATTTGAAGTGACAATAATGATAGATATAACTTCACTTGCTCAGGGATTGTTTCCTACTAAACTGACTTCAGGCGAGCCCATAAGACCCAATAAAACACCAGATTACAACAAACAAACAAAAAGCAGAAGCAGACTACTCTATTTAAACATAGAAGGTTGTGTAAGAAAGCAAAGACCAGGCACAGGTGACTGGAGACACTTCGCTCTTGCTGGCAGATCTGTTGCAATTCAAAGTTCTCTCCTCTGAAGTAATCCAAAAACGAGGACAGAGTCAAAAAAAATCACATGTGTTTTGTGAAAAGGCAGGATTTTGCTGTCATTTGCTGCTTTTCATCATGCAACAAGGTATGCTGCTTAATCTCCTCGTGACACCATTTGTATGAGTTTAAGCCACTTGAGCTGAAGCTGGGCTATACAAGAAGTTTGGGAGGAACGAGCGGCTTTTTTTGTGAAAAATAAGAAACTGTAGAAAAATAGAGCAGTGAGGCAGCATAGACAACACAGAGTCGTTTTCTGGAGGAAAGGAAAACGTACACACAATTAGACATTGTTTGGTGGCAGTGACTAATCCTGTGCCCTCATCCAAGACCAATGTGCCCCGACCGGCTCTGAAGTCACCAGACCAGTGAGGGGTAAGGGAGAGACACCAGGCAGGGATGGACATCAGGCAGAACAGATTCACAAGTGCTTCCAGGTACACCTTGTGTAGTTTAATCCCCATTCAGAGTACAAAGTAGAAATGTCCTGACAAAGAGAGGCTTTGATATGCTGAATCCACAACAAAGGCTTAAAAAAAGATAAAGCCAGCCTGTGGAGGCACAAATGGAGTAAGGTATCCCACAGGAGGTACTAATGAAAGAAATATCCAGGGGAGTCCAGACCTACAATTAGCTGAACAGCATTGTTGAGCAGGAGCACTGTGTGGTACAGCACAGGCTGCAAACCCTGCCCCCAGGTTCTGTGCAAATATTTTTATCTCCTGCTTCTATGGCTACAGCACTGGCAGTGCTTGGGAAATCCCTGTCAGAATGTCCCTCTACGTGAGCTGCAGACACAGCAGTACAGTACGTGCCCAGAGCGGGTCTGACGCTCTGGGTTAAGAAAAACTACATTGTTTTGATAGCCTGTGGGTTGTGCCAACCCCATTTCCAGTTCCTCCCTCTAGCACATGGATCCATAACATGGGGTTTGTCACATGCCCAGGGGATGACACTCTAATAACTCCAAGTCAGATGTTTAGCTGTTTGTCACGGCTCCTGCGTGTCATCTTCCTGCCTGCTGTTTTTCCAGTGATGTTGTTGTTATTATTGAAGCTGGAGGAGAGATCTGGGAACTCGGTGCCTGATGAAGTGGGGAAGCAGGAGGGGCGAGTCTGGTGGCTGCACATCCAGAGCTGCATCATCAGGGCAGGAAGACAACAGCAAGATTTGTGAATCTCATCTCACGTGGGATTTGTTGGGAGAAGTCACCTAGCAAACCACTCACAGGCTGTGTCTCTCCATCAGGACAGGGAAGAACCCTGAAGCTTCTCCCTGATTTGTCATCAGCAATTCAAACCGAACAAGGCTCAGTTGCCTTGTGTGCAGTCCTGGGGATGGAAACAACCATTTATGGCACAAAGGGAGTTCGAGGTCAGTCTGTTAAAATTGCCAGGACATGTTGGTGGCCTGGGTGAAACAGGCCAGAAAAGTTCCTCTCTTTTGCCCTTGAGGACAAACCTATATCACCACAGACCTCCAATACACTTTGTTGTGCTGCCAGCAGTTAGGAAGCAAGGAGGTCAAACACAGGAATCATGGAAAGGTGCAATGCCACAGAACCAGAATTTTCCACTGGTCAGAACCCTGGAATTCCTTCCATCTTAGGTTATTCCCCATTGGACTGCACAAAAACAGTGCCTTCTGATGGATCCTCTGACACCACCTGGCAACTGTGGGGAAATGGCCACATGTCCTGGGACAGACAGACACGGGCAGTGGGGACATCTCCCCGTGACGTCACAGCGGCAAAGGAGACCTCCTTGAGACATCACAGAGGCAAAAGGGGCACCATCCCTGTGACGTCAGAGCAATGTGCGGTACAGCGGGGCACCTCCTTGTGACGTCACACTGGCAGAGGGGGACCTCTGTGTGATGTCACAGCGGCAAAGGGGGACCTCCCTGCAGGCCACCTCCCCATGACGTCTCAGAGGCAAAGGGGGACCTCCTTGTGACATCACATCGGCAGAGGGACATCTACCCGTGACATCACAGCAACAAAGAGGGGCTTCTCTGTGACGTCACAGCGGAAGAGGGGCATCTCCCCATGACGTCACAGCAGCAAAGGGGGACCTCCCGTCACAGAGCTCTGTGGGGCACCTCCCTCGTGACGTCACAGCGCCCGGCGGGGCACCTCCCCGTGACGTCACACCTCTCGGCGGCACAGCCCGGCCGCAGCGGGGGCTCCTCCCCGTTACGTCACGGGGAGGGGCGTTGCCGCCGTGACGTCATCGCGAGGGCGGGGCAGGCCGGGCCGCGGGGCAGGGTCGGATCCGCCGCAGCGCTCGGAGCGGAGGCAGAGCCCAGCCCAGCCCGGCACCATGAAGTTCCAGTACAAGGAGGACCACCCGTTCGAGTACCGGAAAAAGGAGGGCGAGAAGATCCGCAAGAAGTACCCGGACAGAGTGCCCGTGAGTGCGCGGGGGCTCCCGCGGGCAGCGCCGGCCCCGCCTTTGTTCTCCCTGCCGGCGCCTCCCGGGATCGTTCTTTAATGCGGCGAGAGGCGCTCGGTGCTGCCGATGGCCCGACCCGCATCCCCCGCTGCCCCCTCCCCGCGGGGTGGCCGCCTCCGCGCTGGGGGTGTAGGGTGTAATGCACCTTTTTTGGGGGGGTCCGCAGTGACTCGACGGGGAAGACGCTGCCCGTCTTTTTCTGCGTGGTGTTGATGAGCGGGGAGGGAGCTTATCCTGGTCTGTGAAAATGGAGGAGAACAATGAGTGGGTTAATCCATCGTAGGAAACATCATCTGTGTCCGTGTCATCTCGTATTTCCCTGTATTTTTATTTTACTACCTCCTAGCTTGTCTTTTCAATATATTCTTGCTTTGTTCTTTTCCTTTGCGTTGAGCAAAAAAATTATACTTCTCAATCTTTTTGCACCCCAGTGGACAAAATGTCCCTCAGAATGCAAGGTCATCCAGCTAAACTTTGCTTCCTCATTCCCCATTGCCGTGTCTGTGGAAAACTTCTGCCTTTATAATTATTAACAATAATTGAGGGAGAAAAAAAAAAGAAATGACAAATCTAATTAGTCGTGTTTGGGTTGGTTTGTTCTTTTTTTTTTCTCCTTTTTAATAAACCTATTGCAAATGTCTTTTTCTTTTCCATCCCCACTGGAGAAGTCTGCCCTAGATTTACTGCGTGCCAAAAATACATAGACACCCCTGTAAAACTAAGGACAAGGGGGAACAGCTACTAAACCCCATGTTTTCCCTACAGGCTAACAGCATATTCTTTATCTTGGAAGTGACCCTCAACTGGACTTGAAACAAGTGTTTGGAAGTCAGTATTTGGGTGCATTTGGTTATGGGATGCCTGCCATGGCACAGCAGGTTGAGTAAATCAGTAATGAAGTGTGTGTGGTTTGGTGTCTCATGGTGAGGACCTGCGAGGTCTGAAGTGAGACAGGCTGTAAACTGAGGATTAACATGGCAGGTTGTGCAGCAGGCCATGATAAGCGTCTCTGGAAGAGCCCAGGACCAGGCTTGGTCTGGCAAGAGGTAAAGGAGGTCAAGATACGGGGGCATCATCAGACCTTTATTAAGAAAACCAGGACCAAAATAACAAGGTGTGCTGTAGTTAAGGTTAGATGGAAATGCTGCATGGCAAGGCCCAGGGGGGAATTATTAAGGGTAGCCTGTAGTCAGAGCTGCATAGGAAGCAAATGGATGCAGCAGCCTGTTCTGCCCTTCCTGACAGCAGGATGCTTGTGGATGTCACTGGTTTGGCTGCCCACACTGCAGTGCCCTGATACATCTCAGCACTGTGCTGAGATTTTACTGTTGGCATGGCCCTGCATTACCACAGTTACCACTCAGCAGCAGAGGCACAGATAATCTATATCTGCCCTCTGGATTATCTTTGTAGGGGGTTTTGTGTGTGTGTGTGTGGAGGGTTTGGTGCTTCAGAAGAGATAACCTGCGTTATCAGGCACGCTGACTACAGTTGCCAGTCAGATTAGCAGGGCACCTCCACTCCTTCCCTGCCTCTTTGCAGGAGGGAGATCTCTCTTAAGCTCGGTGGTGATCTGAGTTAAATCTTCCCTAAATCTTCCATAGGGGCTTAGAAACCCCAGCAACACTCTCACCTCTTCCTCATAGGCATGACTTGTTCTCCTTTATCATCTGGTGACCAAGCCACCCTGAGTCAGGGCAGTCACAGCCAGCAGTTCTGCTTGCCAGTCATTTTTTTAATTGGGGGCAAGTGCTAAAAGTTTCTCTCCACTGCAGTTTATTGTGTTAGATACTGCCTGGTTGGATGTGCTGGTAAAAAAAAAAAATGTGCAAAGTCTTCCTGTTGAGTGAGATTGTGGAACTGTCATTCCTTCGAGGCATTTACCAACTGCATCTTGCACAGAAATGCACGTCCTGTACCACAAACTGCCTGAAAGAGCTTGAATACCTTGTTCTAATGTAGGTACTTGAAATCCTTGAAGTAGCAGAGACAACTGTGTTTCTATTTTAAAATCAAACTTGGAGATTTCAGGGGGTTTGGCTGTGTTGGCCACACTCAAATGGAGCACAGGCAAGAGATGTCCAGGCTGGGATCTGTGGGAGCACGGAACCCTTAGGAATTAGTCCCACGGTGTCTCAGTTGGAGTATTTACAATTACAGGGTCTAACAGAATTAAAAAGTTGAGGAAGTTTGTAAAATCCAGCTTTAAGATTTAGTTTGCATGGTCAAAATGGCCCCTGCAGAACAGCAAGCCACAAAGATGGAATCATGAACTCTGACCACTTTAAAAATACATATCACAACAACAAAAAAAAAATGAAGCCTGCAATTTTTTTCTGCACAAGCCCAGTAGTTCCAGAGGTTCCAGTGGAAGGAGGTCATGTCACTTTGGAATACTTCTTGCTTCTGAGGTAAATATTTGCCTAGCTCTGCTAACAAAAATTAACTTGTAGCAGAAGGTCTCTTGGTCTGTTTGACCTTAAGGCTGTTGAGCTTCATATTTTCCTATATTATAATGACATTAGAGTATAATGAAGATTAGTGGTTTGTGTCAAAGGTCTCTGTGGGTCCGGTTGCCCAGATGGTAGGCTGGGTTTAATTATTAGATATTTATATAAATAAGGAAATGTCCATAGCTGTATGAGGTGTGGAAAATATCCGTATTATTATCCACTGTAATATCCATTTACAGGATATGAATATCAGAGCAGAAGATACCTAATGAGGAACTGGAGATTTTTTAAATAAATTCCCCAATGAGCTGTAGTTTGTCTTTAATTCTTCATTCTAGAGCCCTTGGTATTGGTGAAAGTAGAAATTAGGATGTGGGACTACTGGGAGTAGGGCTGATTTTGTGCAAGGCAGTTTGGAACTGTAACCTGGAAAGTTTAAGTTACTTGTGATACTTCTTGTGTTCATGTATTGGCCTCCTGACAGCTGCTTCATACAAAATTAACCTGAATTGGGAACATCAAGGTGTCCTGATTTTTTTTTTTTTCCTCAGCCATTATGGTTTATTTTTATGTCTGTGCTGGACTCCTTTTTTCACTCACTGTGCTTACTGCTGCAGTCCTGGGCTCCCAGGACAGCTACTGTTAGTGATTTTAAGTCATCTTCTCACCTATCTGTTCCTTAATGCTGTGTATTTGTTATGGATTAAATAAATAGCTAAAGGCCTGGTAGCACCATCAAAGGATAATATCCACTGATGCTTTTTGGACCATTTTGTTTTATGATATTCATGTTTGTTTTCTTGCTTTCTCTCACTCTCTCTCTCTCTTCCTCCAGGTAATTGTGGAAAAAGCACCAAAAGCCAGAGTACCTGACCTGGACAAAAGGAAGTATCTCGTGCCTTCTGACCTCACAGGTAACAATGTTCACCTCCTTTCTTCCTGATTTTCAGCGAGAAAGCCTCAGAATTGCTTTTTACTCTATGATCAGCACAAAGAAAACATCCAGACAGGCTCAGCATCTTATCACTACCCCATTTCACCTACTGTCCTTGTTGGATTTATGTACCTTCCAGCTGGATTGCAAGATGGAGAATTCCCTGAGGTGTCCCACTGCCTTGGCTGCCATGGCCATGTCACAGCTGAGTTCTGACCATGACTGAATTGTGTATCATGGGCAGCAGCATAATCATCAGCCAGTGATGACCAGAGTTGCCAGAGGCTGTATTGTTGTTGCAGGAAGAGACAAGTTCTTGAAATAGTCCCATCCTTTTCCACCCCTGTGGTTGGAGTCATAGCTGCAAAGTTCCTGTTCTGAATGGTCACGGTGATTTTGTGTGTGATTACACTGGTTTTCATTGAAGAACCTGAATGAGTTAAGAGCATTTCTCCTTTTTGCAGTATGGAATGGACTGTGAAATACTTTCTTGTGCGACACAGTTCAAGCAAATAGCAAAGATAATTTTTTTATTTTAGGAATGGTATGACCATGTGCACCAAGGTTAAATTCCCCAAGGTGTCTTTGATCTGTGGGATTTAAAGGTTAAGCTAGTTAAGGGTCTTCCCACCAATCCCCTCAGTAGAGCATTTCATACCATAGTATGGAGTGTGGATTTACAGGGTACGTGGCATGAGGTGTGTACCTGAGAACCTGCCAGCTCTCAGTGGGTTGGCTGCTGATGTGATGAAGTAACTGCTTGCTTTTACTGCTTTTCTGTGCCCTGCAAAGTTCATTTTCTCCTACTTTTTATATACAGCATGTGCCTTCTACCACCAAAAGAAAACAAGCAGGGTTAGGGTTAAAAAAACAAAAAAGAAACAGCAACAACAAAACAAAAAAACCCCAAACCAAAACAAAAACTCCACCAACCAAGCAAACAAAAAACCCACAAAAATAAACAAACAAAACCCCAACCAACGTTGTTTCTGCATCTAAGGCCTTCTCTGTTCCTCTTCAGTTGGTCAATTCTACTTCTTAATCCGAAAGCGGATCCACCTGAGGCCAGAAGATGCCCTGTTCTTCTTTGTCAATAATACCATCCCTCCCACCAGTGCTACCATGGGCCAGCTCTACGAGGTAAGTCTGGCCCCTTCCTCTCAGCTTTAGTTGGAGTTTCCAGAAGAATGCACTGCTCAGCTGGCAGTGGGTTCAGCTTGGTCACAGGTGCTTGAACATGGACCCTTTTGCCCTGAGCTGTATCCCATCATCTGTCCAGGGAAGTTCCATCCCACAATTAGGAGCCTGGGGAGCCTTATCAATTCAACTGATTGTTTGCTGTTTGAAAGGGTTGTGGGGAGTTGTTGCCCCAGCAACGTGTTGGTCCTGCTGTTTTGACAAAGTATGGAAATAAACCAATTTATGTTTCACAGGAAGGATTGTGTCTGGGGCAGGGTCGGGGCAGAACATAGGCCCTGGCTTTCCTGTTTATACAAAGGAGATTTCCTTTCAGCCAGTAAAAGGACACAATATCACTGGGCAACCAACTGTCTATAAATAGGTTCTTAAGGAACACTTGTTCTTTGCTTAGAATTAGTTTTTCATTGCTTATGCTGTATAAGTAAGGACTATGTGGGATGCTGTGAACGTTGCTGCCCACTGTTTCTGCTGAGCACTGTTATTTGATCGACCTTAAAGGCATATTCAGTGCCCATCAGAGGAATGTCCCTTAGTTATACAGCCACTATGTCATGGGTGATTTGCAGCCTGCATTGATTTCTCCTTGATTTCTCCTTCTGCTGTGTTAGTGTGTTTTAATAAGAGAGCTGCAGCATGGTGCTGTGAGCCTTGTCTGACCTGTCACCCTTTGACAATCACTGGACTCTTCCTCAGTGTATGGAGTGATGAAGATAATAAAAGATAAGGCAGGGAGTTTTCCAAGTCTGAACACGTCAGAGGAAGCTGTCTGACTGTCCAGAACTGAGACTGACAGACTTTTTGTGTCAGTGTAATCACTGAATGTCTCAGCTCTACTGTCTGCCTGTAAAACACGACGTAGAAATGCAGCCACATGTCAAAGTGTTCTGAAAAATTAAAAATACCATCTAGAGGTGACTTTTTGACTTATTTAAAGCCTACCAAGTCTCTCCTCTCCATATGGCTCTTCAAGTAAATTCACTGTGCCCAGATATGTGTCGTGCCTGCGCTTGGAAGCAGAGCTGTGACCAGAGAGAGGGAGTTGGGAAGCGAAGCCTTCAATGTGAACGGGGAGAAACAGTGAAAGAGAGGTTATGCCCTTTAGTTACAGTGACCTCTGGGTTGGGCTTTTTCACATGTGGTGAGTTCCAGGGCTCTAGTTTGTTACTTTGTCCCTTTGCCCCCTTGCAGGATAACCACGAGGAGGACTATTTTCTGTACGTGGCCTACAGTGACGAGAGCGTCTATGGCAAGTGAGCAGCAGCCCCCCAGGCCTGCAGGGTGGATGGACTGATGGAGTGGATTGGCAGGGGAGGGGGTTGTTGGAGAGGCAGGAGGAGGATGCATGAGAAGAGGGAAAGAGAACTGGAAGTGAACCACCGTGCACACTGTCATCAACTTCCACGCATTAATTATAACCATTGTTTTTTAAATCAAGGGAGGGAGGGGAGGGGGCCAGGGTGGACTGGAAGACTAACAAGGGGTTCCACGCTGAGGGATGGGGAGACTCCACTGTTCACAGTTCTTCCCTTGCCACAGCTAGAAGTAGTTAGCTAGTTCTGGAGGCTGCTGGACAAGGCAGTGTGGGGAAGCTCCAGGAGAGTGACTGGGCAGGTGGCCATTCCCACGTAACCCGTTCACTGGATGAAGAAGGCATGCCACATATTGTACACTGACCCTGTCATGTCTTGCCCATGGCACGAGCCACACTGCTGTGAGCATTCAGTGAACTGTGAAATACTTCACTCTGCTCTCACAAGGCTGCCCTGTGCTGACAGTCCTCACTCCAGCTGCTGCATGTGAATTGTTCCAAGGGTATCGTGTTTCCCATCACTTCCATCAGTATTAGAAGGGCTGACTCTGTCCACCAGTATTAGAAGGGCTAACTCTGAGGGCTGGGAACTCCTCAGCTGTGAGACATGAATGTTGGGGAAAGGAAGGAAGGATTTTTTAAGGGTTTTTTTTTTCCCTTTGTTGCTTTAATTGCAACTGCTGGACAGAAAAATCAGAGATGGCCGTTTTGTTCTTTTCAATGAAGTCAACTGATAAACTCATAAGCACAGGGCTAGGAAGGACCTCAAGAGAAGGACTAGCCCCCACCAGCTCTGAGGCAGGACTGAGTACACCAAACATGTCCACCATGGCTGCTCATCACACTTGTTCTTACTGAACTTCCCTGAGGAAGACCCTGGAGGCTGCTGAGATTGACTGTTAGTTCCTAGCTAGCCTACAAGTGAGATTGCTTTTCCTGGTATCCTAACTTTAGTCTCCCTTGCTGTGCATTAAGACAACTAACTACTAGTGGTCTTGTTATTGATGAACACAGAAAATTATCTCTCAGTGTTGTCCTTGTAGCAGTCTTCTGCAGATCTGAGGATGGCAGAAGTCCTGTGGGTTTAGCCTTCTCTTCAGCCTCTCATCCCTGTACAGCCCTTGTACCACATGCACAAGTGGAAGAAATCAGTCACTGCCACGTATGTTTTGCTGGCTTTTTGTGATTGGATAATGGTGCCACTCTTTGCCACAAGAGAGGTTCTTTTAGACTTGAAGGGGAATAGATTATCTGTAGATTTTTTTTTTAAATTATTTTATTTTAAACCAGTGTTGTTCTTAGAAAGGTGCCAGGTGGGTGATGTCCTGTGCAAGCCTTATGCTGTCATGCCAAAGCAGTTTTCTTCCCAGTGGCACAAACAGTAGATTTTCCCATAACTGCCATAACTGTGATGAAGGAATGGGTTTTGGAGAGTGAGCTGACTTTCAGGAAAATTCTGGGGTCTCATCTAAAAATCAGAGAACTAAACCTGAATTACTGTAAACATTCCTACATTTAAGAGAGGGACCAAGAGGGAGGTAAAGGCAAGAAGGATGAAGAACACAGGCAGACTCCACAATAAGTTGAAGGTGTTTGCTCTATTGTTTATGAAGTTAGATCCCAGTTCCCTGTGTTCCTCATGAATGAGAAATCAAGAGGAGTGCTCCTCTGATTGTGGGAAACAGGAAATCAGGTTTCAGCCTTCTCTGGGTGTTGTTATGCAGAGGTGCATGAGGTAGAAGAACTCAAGAGAGTGTCAAGGGGGAGTCACTGGCAGAACTGCTGGAAGGTCAGGGAAGGCAGTGCAGAGGGGCAGGAGGGTTGCTCCCGGTGGGCAATGGAAAGTAGCAGAAGAGTGGGAGAGAAGGGAGGAACCACAAAGGATGTAGACAGACTGGTCGTAACGGGCAGACAGAAAATGAGGGAGCAGAAGATGAAATGGGGGGTGTCATATCCCCAGTGTTACAACCCTGAACTTCAGGTTTGCTGTTCCATCCATCTGGAATAAATGTGTTTGGATGAGTTGTACCTACTGCCAACTTGGGTAACTTCAGTTTTCTGCTTGCACTTCTCAGTCCTCTCTTTTAGACCCACTCCCCTTCAACTACCAGGCTCTCTTCACATCCTTTGGGTGCAAATCCGTATCATGTTTTAGGAAGTTCTGAATGTTCTGAAGCAAAGAACAGACCCAGGGAGCTTTCTAGGGTAAAAGACAGGAGACAGGCAGCTGGTGTGCATCTCTCTGCTGCTGTCCCACTTGTCCATGTGTGGACTGCCAAGCACGCTCAGGGGAGAAGGAGTTGGCATCTGGGGTGCTTGGTTTTGTGTTCAGACCTCCCCTCCCGCTGCTGGGTTTATAAATGACATGTGGGACTAATCACAGCTGTTTGTTACATGTAGAGTTTACAGTTCAGTTCTTTTAACAGTTCTTTTAACTGGATTGTGGCATTTACTTCTGTTTTTGTGCTAGTCCGGTATTGTATGAGGTAATGATGGTAATTTTTTTGTGTTGGTTAGCTGCAGGTTCTTGTAAAATAAAGTTCAGACTAGAGCTTAATCAACCTATCAATAAAGATGCATTTGAAAATCACAGATTGGTCCAAAATGGGTGACTGACATTTCTTTCTGACATGGGCTTATATATAAAGGGACAGCTTTGCCAGAACTTTGCTACTACTTTATTTTTTTGCTACTTTTGCTACTACTTTTTCCCACCACCCCAGATTTACTCAGTCCTGTCTACCAGGACAAGTCACTAATCTCCTTTTTTTGGTGATACTATCACATACGCACCTAGCTCTGTCTTGCCATACCACCAGTAGGAATTTTAATTAGACTTGGATGATGTGAGGTTTTAAGGTGCATAATGGATGCACTGAGGCTTTTTCTGACATTTTAAGGCCCTGAACAGTCCTTGCCAGCTGATGGGGCCTCAAGAGCATCACCAGCCCTGACTGTACATGCCAGGCCCCCAGAGGGGGGTCACCATGGCCCGGGACTGTGGGCATCTGTCCTGGCATTGTCCATTTCAACCCCCTCAGGACCGATTTTGGCCTCTGTCCTGGTGATGCTGCAGCAGGGCTGGTCTCCAGCTCCCCACAGCCCTTCCCAGCTACGAGCCCCGCTAAGCCAGGCCTACAGGGCCAAGCCTCAGCCCATCCCCATGCCCACAGCCCTGCCATCGCTGGGCCTGAGCCTGAGCCTGGCCTGCCTCATCACCACGATGAGCCTTATGGATGGGGCTTGTGCCTGGGCCTGGCCACCCTCCCTGGCCGTGTTGGGTGCAGTGGAGCGGGTCCCACAGTGCCCTGTCACACATCCCTGTGGATCCGCTGGACCTTGCTGGCCCATCCCGGCTCGGGCTCAGGTGGGACTCCCAGCGAGTGTGGGAGAGGCCCCAGGGCCCTCTAAAGATAGGAAAAGCAAAGCTAGGGAAATCTGGGACTCCTTGAAAAGGCAGCCTGCAGTGGTGATAAATCAGGCTGCTCTTCCTGGCAGATATTGGTGTGTGGAGAGGGAAGGAGTCGTGCCGGGAGCTGCCGTTTGCTCAGTGCCAGAACTCGAGTCGGGAGCTGGCAGTGCACGGGAGGAAAGGGATTTGTGCTGTCACCTGGGGAGGAAAGGGATGTGTGCTGTCACCTGGGGAGGCAGTGACAGACGTGCCACTTCTCCCGGTCCCTGTGGCCCGTGGGGGTGCTGGCAGCAGGAGCAGCGGAGATGGGCCCTGAGGAGGAGTGACCGCCGGATCCAACCCTGCCGTGCTCTGAGCAGGAGAATTCCTTGGAGCGCTGAAGTCAGGAATTGCAACACTGAAACCCACAGGAACAAAACCTGCTACGCTTAATAGGATCTTCTCCTCCCTGCTGCATACAGAGTGGAACCACTCTGTGAGCTTCTGTTGAGAGTGCCAAGGGCGAGGCAGGAATTCATCCTGCACTGGAGCCTGCCCATAGCAGCAATTTCTGTGCTCGTACCCACTACTGTGACTAAAACATGCTCCCCTCACATGGCAGGAGGGTGCTGTGACTCCAGTCAGATGGGCATAGATCAGCTAAAAGCTTACACTATTAGCTGAAATAATTTGAATTTCAGATTCAAATACAGTGCAGGTTTTTCTGTGGGTTGTGGCATTGTCTGCTGGTTCGAGTAGGAAACCACTATGAAGTATGTCTAAGTAGCCCTCTCCCACTCCCCCTCTCCCCCATTTCCTAGGAACATGGTGCCACGGTGATGTTTGTACCTGCCATGCTGTGTCTGTGTCAGTGCCATCACTGAGAGGCACAAACACAAAATGTGCAGGCAAGCATTTACATTTACCTATTTACTGCGTGTGATTTGTCTGGTCCAAAGGTGAAACATTATCCTGTGCTCAAAGGCTGTTTCATTTATATCTGTAGCCTTTGCTCTGTGGGTTATAGAAATGGTATTGAAGCAAGGCCTGGGGGAAATTATGGGCTCAGCTGGTTTAGGAAGGCTGAGTAATTAATACTCTACCTTGGTCACTGTCACTGCACATGGGGTCCCTTCTCCAGTCATTCTGATGCTTGCTTTGGAAGGAAACATTCTCCTGGAGCAGAGACTACCTAAGGAAAGAGATGGCCTGAAGCATTAGGGCCTGAC
This sequence comes from Lepidothrix coronata, assembly GCF_001604755.1. Taxonomy (NCBI): domain Eukaryota; kingdom Metazoa; phylum Chordata; class Aves; order Passeriformes; family Pipridae; genus Lepidothrix; species Lepidothrix coronata. The sequence continues at coordinate 2,423,212 of NW_016690309.1, read as the reverse complement.
AACATCACTGTGAAGGATATATATGGGTAACATAAAAGATCCCAAATTTTGCTAAACACTGGTGTTTTCACTCCATAAAACAGTCATGTGGGAGGTGAAAGAAGCGCTGATTAAAACAGAAATAAGGCCATCAGAGGGACAAAGTGCAGCTCATTGTTGTCATTCAATCTCAGATAAATGCTCCCCCAGGATGAGCCACAGAAAGGGCCTAGGGCTGACCCAAGCAGGACTGACCCAAGCAGAGCACACTGACCACAAACAGCAGCTGCCCCAGCTTGTGCTGCCAATGGTACAAGTCCCAAAGATTTGTGTTCCTGGAAGCTGGCAGGCATCCCAAAGCACAGCTCAGGCCTGGATATACAAGTGTTACAGGAAATATTCTCCTGAAAAAGCTGGATGTTGCAGCACCTTTCTGTAAAGCAAGGGTCTGATTCTCCCTGATTTTACTCCCTGGCCAATGTCATCTACATGTGTATTGTTCTTTGGGAATGAAAGGATTGCTAATCAATGCTATAAATAGAAGAATAAATGCTCTGTGTGGAAGCAGGAGGAGAATGCAGAGATCCTGATTTTCAAGTGATGACATTGCTGGAACTGCATTAAGGTTGAAGGGACTGGTTTATGAGCTGAAGGAAAAACTGATCCAGTTCATCTCCTCTCCAGTCTTTATTCATCCCACAAAGCTTAGAGGAGTACCCCAGGATTTCCATACCCACTGATGTCCAGCCACCTTCTCTCTCAGAGATGACAGAAGGCTGAAATCTGTTCTCATGCAGCAGCACCTCCAATCTCCATTACCTGGGGTATTCCTGTAAGCTATGGAGGGAAATAAAGACTGGACAGGAGATGAGCTGGATCAGTTTTTCCTTCAGCTCATAATCCAGTCCCTTCAACCTTAATGCAGTTCCAGCAATGTCATCCCTCGAAAATCAGGATCTCTACGTTCTCCTCCTGCTTCCACGTATAGCATTTATCCTTCTATTTATAGCATTGATTAGCAATCCTTTCATTCCCAAAGATACTTGGCAGCCAAACACTGAGCAGGGCTGAAAAATGCCTCACATCACATGTCATTCCCACGACAAATACACACTTCTTAAACACACCACCTTGACAAGTACGGTGTGTACAGGCAATCAGAAAAGAAAAACAGCAGGATGTGCACCCAGCCTTTAGGATGATGGACAAACATGCATTATTCATTAACAATACACTCAGAGCAGCTGGAGCCAAAAGCCATGTGCCAAAAATAGCCACTGGAGAGTGGAAATCAATAGGGAAACACTGGATTAGGAAAAACACAGAGAGTAATACGGACTCATGGGCTTCAGGTGATTGCAGAAAAGCTTTCAAGTGTAAACTCTGCAGATATGAAGGGCAATAGAATAAAGTTTTTAGGAGAGAAAAACTAGGAGACAATGGGCAAAAGGACAAAACAAGCCTTTTAGAATGGGAGCCAAAAAAGGCAGGAGTCAAGCTGCAATGCACTATGTAAGAATGTACATAAAAATGATTGAGGGGATGGTAATATAGGTTAGAATCTGAAATAAGTATTGTTCTGTTTTCCAGTGGTTGTTCAGAGGTAACGTTGGAATATTTCAGCTCTCACTCACAGTTCATTTGTTCCTGGGGGCATATAACAGAAAATGAGCAGTGACAGGTCTGATCACAGTCTGCATTTTATTACTTCACACTTACATAATAAGTTCTATATGCCAGTCTCTGTTCTTTCAAAAATACCGATCTATTCAGACTTCCAGTGGCCCAGTGGGGGTAGTTCTTGTTTTCTCCAGTCTGCTGCTGGGGAAATGGAGGTGCAGAGATGTGGACTGACTTGCCCCAAGGCCATACAATGAAACAGAGTCAGGACCAAAAAAAAAATAGCCTTGTCCTCCTGATCCTCAGCACTTTTAATAACAAGCTTATACTCTTTACAAAGTAAAATTTGAGTTGTGGATCCTGTATATTCATATTATCTTTAATTAATGAAAGAACCCCTGATCATCTCTGGGAAGAGACTGTTGTAACATTTTGATATTCTGCCACTTGTAGCCTGGAAGAGCTCTGATTTCTTTGCCAAAACCAGCAACAATAAGGTGGTCCCTGCTCCTGACATACTGACAAGAAAACACTGCTGAATTGTCTTTGAGCAGCAGCTCCCTCCAAAGCTCATTGTTTCATTTATCAGTGCCTTCTTTCTCTGGAACAAAAAAAAAAAAATCACAGTGCAAGCCTGGAAAAAGTGCTTTTTCTTCTTGTCATTTGCCTTTTTTTTTGGATTTTCTGGCAACTTAAAAGTACTTAGCATCTGCTCTCCTGTTTTATTATGAACAGGTTTCATAAAATTTGCAAACTTTTGGCTGTTCCAGAAGGCAGAATCAGGTGGATGTTTGGACTGATTTCCGAGCTCCTGAAAAATCACAGAGCTGCTAAGGCAGGTTCCTATTTTGACATATTCTTTTATTGTAATATTCTCATACTTTCCCAGAAAGCAGAAAACACACACAAACATGGTTTCCCATGTGGAATAAACTGCAATTTGATGGAGTGCCCTGACACTTCTCTTTGACTCAGGGGTTGCAGGTCCGTTGCTCCCACAGCTTGGACATTTTCTCTGCTTCCTGCAGCTATTGGGCTTGTCCAGACTACAAAGCTACAAAAATCTCCTCTCTAGCAGCATATTTCTCAAACAAAATAATGAAGAAACAATTATAAAAGGAAAGTAAGCTGCTGCTCCAACAGATTTAAGAAAGAGCCCCACCCACAAAAGGGAGGAGACGTGAGGAGACACATGAAAGAAGTCATTGCTGGGGACATCCACTGAACCTGAGCTGGGGGAAGAGGAAAAAACCTGTTTACCTAAATATTTGTTACATTGTTTTGGGTTTTATTCCCTCAGTGTCCGAGTCATTAACCAAAGGTTTGCACTAGTTGGCAATAAATTGAATAAAACTCCCCAAGTCAAGACTGCTTTGGCCATGACAAGGCCCTTAATCCACCTGGGAAAAGTGTCCAAGGCCTGCCTGGTGGCACAGCTTGTTCATGCAGCAGTTCCAGCTCAACGTCAGCCTTCTGTGTGGTGGGGTCTTACTTACTGCTGTCTGAGATGGCCAGGAAGTCACAAATTACTTCATTTTCAGGTCAGCCAAGGCTGCTTTAAATTTAGATTTAGATTTAATATGTTAATTAATGGTCTCTTCTGGCTACAATTTGGGGATAGTGTGTTTTCTCTGGAGTTTTGTACTGCCTCTTAAAAAGTACAGAAAAAGAGATGGGGTGAACTAGAGTGAGACAGAAAACCCCCAGTTATTCTGGTTTTCCACTTTTAGATAATTTTATTATAAGCATTTTCTATTAAAAACTCATGTTTCAGTCAAAGAACCCAAATAGCCACTGCTAATGTAACATATTTATTTGTCTGCCTGATGTGGGGTGTAGGAGTTGTGAATCTCAATAATAATAATATTATTATTTATTATTAACAAGTTATTATGTCAATAAATTGTTGTTTATTAATAAATTATCATTTGTTAATACATTAATGTTTATTGATAAATTATTATATAGATTTATTATTAGTAGTCTGTATAAAGATGACTCTTACACACTTTGGAGATTCACAACTCCTACACCCCATAAATATATTAATATATAATCATAATTATTATATTAAATTATCAGGTATTAGTATTTTATTTATTAACATGTAATATATATTATTATCATTATTATTATATATTATTGTATTTTGTTATTTGTATATTTGTTGTATTACTGTTAAGTTTATTTATTACTAATATATTTTAACTTTAAATAATAATAATAGTAATAGCAAAGTAATTATAAAGGACCCAAAACATTAAGTAGGACCCTACATTAATTGGGATTCACTGCTATGAAATTTAGAGTCTGTAATCCTCAAAATACTTGTGAATCTCTTCTGCCAAACTTGTGCTTTATTAGTAAATATGATTCAATTCAACTTTTTGTACAAAAATATATTAATAGATTTCATAATTATCTCCTTTCATTGTCATTTGAAAAGAAAAACAGAACAACAGAATTAATCAGCAGGTCTGACTCACTTATGTACTTTATTTGATGACAACTGACAAGATTCTAATAGAGAAGTAATGAAAAAAAATTAAAAGGGAATTTAAATGAATTAAAAATATAAAAATACCAGTCTGCAGAAATAGCATATTTAATTGGGACTTTATTTCAAACATATTACTTAATTAGTAGTTGATTACTGTTGCAAAGCATATTTTAAAGGTTCAAAGTGCTCAGAACTGGCAGGTCTGACAGAACAGTGCCCATCCACATCTGCTCCTGTGGGAGGTTGATAATCCAGTGTTATTTTACTCACATGATGTTTCCTTCTGCTTTCCAAACCAGCTGGATAAAATAACACCTATTCTCAGCAGTCCTCAGCTGAAAGTCCCACCCCAAACCAGAATACTGGAGTTAATGGATATTTCACCCTTCTCATACCCAAAATGCTGGCAATACTGAAGGTTTTTATTTCCCAGCAGAAAATCTTCAAAGTTCAGTGACAAAATTCCTTTCTTGACTTGAGGGGAGTCGAAATGAACCCAGGAAAGCTTTCTGTTGGTTGTCCCTCCTCCACGTCCCATTTCAGGCATCATCAGTCTGGCACGCGAGGCTGAAAGGTGATTTTAGGCTGGGCAGATTGAAAGAATATTAAGTAAGGCTGCTACTTCTTTCTTTTTTTTTTTTTTTTTTGCTGTCTGTGGACCCAGCTGGGAAATAATGCAAGATTTGGAAATGAAGCTGGAAACTAGATGGAAAAAACCCCCACGTTCTAATATTTCCTAACATATCTTACGGGCCAGCAAGGCAGCAGATGGGAGACACTTGTCTGGGTCTGACATATGTCACCATGTCAGGGTGTTCACAACCTTGTCCACTGAAAACTGCTGAAAAATAAATCAGATTATTATAACAGATGGCTGTTAATAGCTCCTGAGAGCATCCTCCCCCAACATTTCCAAGCAAGTGCCCTCCACTGGACATGTCCACACAGCATTAAGTGTCCCACAGGGACCACAGGGAAAAGTTCCCCACTGCCTTTGTGATTAATATTATTAAAGAGACTAAAGGTAAAAGTTCTTTTAAAATAACTGGATTATTTAACCTTTTTTTTCCCCTCGGGTTTGTTTTTTTTTTTCTTTCCTGGCACTGTGTGTGGAGTGCTTTCAAACTGTATAAAATACCATCAGAAAAAAAATCATGCTTTTAATCCTTTATCACACTGAAGGCAGAGTGGAACAGAAAGTTAACAGGGTTATCACCAAGACAAAAAGCTCAATAATCAGGGGAGGCTGTCAGGTGGCAAAATGCTTGAATGGGCATTGTAAAAATATATGAAGGTTTAGATGTCAGTCTTGCAAAATTACAAACAACAGGCAAGGCATTTTAAACAGGAGAGTGCTCCTCAGAGGCTGAAACAACACCCCAGATGAAAAGAATTTAAAAGCCAAGGATCCTGCCTGCTTTACTTCACATTCTGCCAGGAAGAAACACAGAAAATAACAGTATTTACTGAAGTATTTGGAGCACCTCTGCTGTTTGTCTCACATGCTGTGTTAGTTTTTTGTAACTCAGAGCTATTAAAGAAAACTAATGAACAAAAACAAGTAGCTTTGCAAAGTGTTTATTAACACTTTGAGTCCTGCAATGGAGTACTGGAAGAAAAAGAGGAATGAAAACGAGCTTTCAAGGGCAAAATTTTCAAGTGAGATGGACCCAAACCCATTAAAGGTAAATACAGCACCCTGCACAGAAATAATTACCACAGAAGATGGAATTTGTGATCAAATTATTATAATCCAAAGCAGTTTGCAACAAGAAAACCAAACCAGCATTTATTACCATTTGGAAAGCAGAATTACTGGATATCAAACTGTAAGCCACAGAAGACTTTAAAATTAATTTTCATGACATCACCAAATGAGCCATTTAAAGTTTTGCATATTTTCTTCTTAAATCCATGTTTTTTGGAAACACAAATGCAAGGAATTCACTGCCTTAGCTGAGAATTGGGGCTGGAATTGCACAAGTCATCCTTGGGTTTTGTATTTTTTGTGTGTTTTCCCTCAGAGCCAATGGAAAAATGTCCCATAAACAGCTGTAAAAACTCCCAAAACAAGCCAAAAGTGTGGGAATCCTAGAGCTGCCACATCTTCAGCCTTCTGTTTTAAACGAGCCTCCTGGACAAATCCTCCAGGGTTTGTTCCACTGGGGGGGGAGGTTTTGAGTATAAATTATTGATTATAAATTTTTTTGATCTAAGTGTGTTTTTCAGGGTCAGTTTTGCCTTATGATGGGGAAAGGGGATGTGACAGCCCCCAGCTCCCCACGTGAGCCGAGATTCCCACTCTGGGACAGCAAAATTCCTGTTACTAAAATGTGACAAATCCCTCCACAGTTTTTTGTTTTTTTTTTTTACTGATATGTACATTTTTTCCTCTACTGATCATGTAAAATATCTGAGCAAATTAAGAATTTTGTACAACCCTTGGCCACTTTTGTAAGTCTTCTTATTTAAAGGTAGGACACTGAGTCTTTTGATGTGATTTGGGCCTTAAATCTCAGTTTTACACTGGTATTTTATGCCTTAAATTACACTGGTCTTTTTACACTGGTAGAAACTTATCAATGGCCCAAAGGATTGGTTAGAAAAGGCTTCACCAAACCAAGATACATGTGGGATAACCCAGAAAGAGAAACAGGAATATCTCAATTCTTACAGCACTCCAAATGCAGCAGATTCCACCTGAGAGCTCAAAGCACATTAGAGGACAGTGCAGCTGCTCCTGTCACCTGAAATGTGTGAAACTCCACCTGGAGTTGTTTTAATTTGTGTTCAGATTCACAGCTGCCTCTCTACAAAATCAGATTCCACGGCCAAGTCCTGTTCCTGCATCACAGGAGGGCAGGTGTGGCGAGGCTGGTCAGTGCTGCCACACAACGTGAACTGCAGGGAAACGAGGGCAAACACTGCAGCCTGGGGGATTTTGTCACACGTTTTTTATATCAGAAACCCTACTGGCATCCTTTATGAACCCGTGTGAAGCAAAAGCAGCCCCAACCCTGGAAGAAAGGGGGTTTTCTGACATCCATTCGGTCTGGCGTGTGAGAAACTCCCCCTGCTGAGGTGAGAGGCTGCTGCAGTCAGGCAGGACTGATCCTTCTGGTTAGGAGGCCACCTCGGAGCAGCTCTGACAACAGGGGCTGCTCTAGCCAAGGGCAAAATATGCAGTGGTGGCAGCAGGGGAAAGCAAAACCGGGTCTAAAGCACTGGTGGGAAGCTGGAAATGAGCTTGCAAGGGGAACGAGCTTCTAACTTCTGATGGCTAAAACATGTTTGTGTGGAGCTGTGGACAAGGGAATGGGAGAACCACAGCTCTAAAGTGAAACACAAAGCTACAGAAGTAGAGACCAGTCACTAGTGGGGCTCCACAGGGCTCCAGGAATGGCCTGGAGCTGTGTCAGGCAGGTTTAGGTTGAATATTAGGAAAAGGTTCCTCCCCCAGAGGGTGGTTGGGCACTGACCAGGCTCCCCAGGGCAGTGGGCACAGCACCAAGGCTGACAGAGCTCCAGGAGGTTTGGACAGTGCTCTCAAGGGACAGGGTGGGACTCCTGGGGTTGTCTTGGGCAGGTCCAGGAGTTGGACTCGATTTTTGTGGGTCAATTCCAACTCAGGGCATTCTGTGACTCTGTGATTCTATGAAGCAAAATGCCTCTTGCAGAAGTGGGTAACACTGGGGGCTGTTTAAAAACAAGGCAAGAGGAAAACCCTGGGCCACCTCCTCCTTTTAGCATAGAAAGACCTGTTAAGGAATTCTATAAATATGAGCCTAATTAATGTGAAAAAACCAGCATTTTTTGTGTCTTGGAGAGTTGGGGGTGATGTTTGTGAATTATTGCTACTCCTTGGCGGTGCAACACCTGCTATAAATAAAACCACAAGCTGTAGGAGGTAGCATAAACAAATACACTCTCATATCCTCATGCCTAAATCACAGCCCTCACCAAAAAGCCATTCTGTGAGTGCAGAAGAGGCAGAACTGCAGTACCTCTCTTCTGGGTGTTTAAATGGGAATCCTTTGCTACTTGCAGCAGGAAAAAGATTTCAGAGTTCAAAAGGACTCTTAAAAAGCTCATTTGTGGTTTCAGAAAATTCCAACATGGTGAAGCCAAATCACACCATGAATATTCAATATCTGTGCATCCTGTCTGTTGTCACTTTTTGGACCATAACCTTTTTTTCCCCTCTCTGCCTGTTCTGGACAGGACTTTCCTCACCTTCAGGAGATCTACTGGTGCTCATTCAGCCTCTCACTGATGATCAGATGGCTGAAGAAAGGTGGCAGAGATAAACCTTGATCTGTAATGAACAACATGCCACATTTGAGAAAAACAGTGAAACAATCCACTGTTTTCCAGTCTCCAAGCCTGTATAAGCAGGTACATTGAATACTGGTCTAATAAAGACTCAAATGCATGTCGTTTATATGCTGTGGTGTTAACTGCTCCTAATATAATAGATATATAATTTCAATATAATAATTAAAAGTTTGCATTTTTCATGGGAACAAAATATTCCAATTAAACAAATAAAACAAGGGCTGGCATTAAAAAGCCATGATTCTGCACACAACATCTGAAAAAAATGTCACCAGGCCCTCAGTGGATTCACTAAGGAGGAATTCACGAGTCTACACTGATGCTAAAAATGTAGCTGCACGAATGGACACTGCTCTGTGGAAAAAAACTTCTATATAGACTACTTTAATTAGCATGAAGTGTGGTTAAACTAGGGCAACTCCACATGTATAATTCCTTTCATGCCACTGTAAAACTTAATCTGGTTTAGATTCAGTCACTTCCAAACCAACCTTGGGAAAAGACAGTCAGCTCAGAATAAGAATGAGATTGAGAATGAGGCCACTTTATTGAAGGGAAATTAAATTAGACCTTTTCATAGAGCAGGAAAATGTCTTTCTGTGGACAAATTCATGAGCAGGCTCTTGGCACAGATTTGCTTTCAGGGGAAACCAAAGCAGATCTTTTGTTGGAGGCTGTGAGGTGCTCAGCATCCCGAATTCCCATGGATTCCCTTGATCAGAGCTTTGACAAGAGAAACAAAATATGAGCATTTGTGTAAAGCAGGACTTTGCTTTCTGTGCTCTGAGAACAGGGCCGTGTTTGTTACCTTTAGCTCTCTGTTTGACAGGGTTTATTCACCAGCTCTGCAGCAGCAGTTCTGGGATCGTGTTACCTGTCTGAAACACCTTTCACAGCACAGACCTTTGAGAATATCCCATTCTTGGGGTCTGAACCAATTAAATGCTTTTTTTTAATGAATAGTTTATTCACCTAAATGACAGGTAACTGTGAATTTGACCTAAATTTACCAGGCAGCTTTGAACCTGTTTTCAAGTGAGGGGGAGAGAAGAAGATGTTTAATTTTAGCATTTGGAAAAGAAGATGTTTCCATTCTTTATATCTGATTTACACCACCAGTGGTTTATGGACATCAAGGTGGCAACACCATAAGAGAAGTCAGAAAGGTAACTGAGCCCTCTCTGGTGGACTTTGCAATGTATAGTGGTGATATACGTGGACTTTGCAATGTCCCAGTGTTTAGTGGTCATATAGATGCTGTAGGAACTCACATGACATTTATTTCTGGATAGAAACACAGTTTCTTACAAAGCCTAAGTGATACAGAAAAAACAACCATGTCATTCATGTTACTTTGCATTCAAAATGGAAAACTTCTTAACATTGTTTTTAGAAGAAGACCAATAAATTTTGATGGAAACCAGGTTTCTTTTTACAGCTATATAGGTTTAATATTTAAAGTGGTGGTTGAAGATTTCCTTCAGGATAAACATTCCCATTTTGAAGAGCAATCATTTAGCTTTTTCACACTTTAAATCCTACATGGCTCACACACCTAATTTTGGTCTCATGGGATGCTGCAGGCCTGCAACTGGTTCTGGAATTATCAGGGATTCAGCTACATGAAATACTGAAAACCAATTAATATAACCAACTGCAAGCAGCCTTTTGTGGGTCTCTGTGCCCTTCAACTTCAAACAAGAGTCATTGGAGGGATACTGAGTGAACACTGAATCCACTCCACACAGAATGCTAAAATGATTCAAGTGCATTTACTCTTTTTTCACAAGAACCTGTAATGCTCAAAGCACCAAAACAATGAGAGAAGAAAACCTTAAGGCACTGTCAACTTAGAAACCACAAACAGCAGAGGGGAGAAGAGGAAATTTGTTTCACAGACTGATTCTGCTTCTTTTGGAATGAAGGCAAAATGCTCACAACTTCAAGTACCTCCAATTTTTTACCAAGTCTGCATGCCCATTAAAATTAATGATCAAATATTTTCAGATACGAAGGACTTTGCTCAGTTTTGTTGTTGCTGTTGGTTTTGTTTGGGGTTTTTTGTTTGTTTGGGGTTTTGCTTGTTTGTTTTAACACAGTACCCACTCTCCCATGGGAGTATAAAGCACTGGAGAGATCCCAGACATTTACTGAACACTTCTCCAGCACATTCCCCAACACATCTACTTCTCTGAATGCCCAACTGATGCATTTCCTGGGACAGAAAGGAAAGGGAAAGACTTCCAGAAACCTCATAGTGGGTTGAGTCTGGCTAAATTCCAGGTGCCCCTCCAGCCACTCCCCGACTCCCTCTTCTCAACTGGACAGGGGAGGGAAAATCCAACAAAGAAAGGCTCATAGGTCAAGCTAAGGGAGAGATCACTCACCGATTACCACTATGGGCAAAGTAGACTCGACTTGGGGGAAATTAATCTATTGCTAATCAAATTCGGGTAGGATAATGAGAAATAAAACCAAATCTTAAGGCGCTTTCCCTCACCTCTCCCTCCTTCCCAGGCTCAGCTTCACTCCCGGTTTCTCTGCCTCCTCCTGTCCAGCAGGGGGACCGGGAATGGGGGTTGTGGTCAGTCCATCACACGGTGTCTCTGCTGCTCCTTCCTCTTCACGGGGAGGACTCCTCACACTCTTTCCCTGCTCCAGTGTGGGATCCTCCAGGAACTTCTCCAGCCTGAGCCCTTCCGTCCAGCACGGGTCCCTTTCCACAGGGTGCAGTCCTTCTCCAGAGTGGGCTCCTCTCTCCACAGCTCCCTCCCAGGTCTCTGCTCCAGCCCAGGCTTCCCACGGGGTCACAGCCTCCCTCAGGCATCCACCTGCTCCAGTGTGGGCTCCTCCATGGGCTGCAGGTGGAATCTCTTCTCACAGAAGTCACCCCTGTAGTCCACCCCATAACCAAATCCTTGCCACACAAACCTAATACACTCCTTTAACTCCAGCTTCTCATTACATTTTCTACAGCTCCCTAAAAGCAGTTATCTCCCAAATGACCACTGGTAGAATGATATCAACAGGTTGATTTAATAACAATGTTAATAGCTTGTTGTGTCTGGCCTGGAGGAGAGATTTGAGATATATAAACATGTCTGAAAAACAAAGGGATCCCTTCCAACACACACACCTCATGCTGAGCTTCCAAAATATTTAGGAAGAGAAAACTCAAGTGACTTCTCCTTCACCAGCACGTGGAAGGGCCCTTCATAGGATGGTGTATTCCCTCACTACACTGTGCACATCAACACCAGCAACATCAGCATAGAGTTCAGGCACCACTGGCTCAGGCACCTGCAGAACTGTGTGGCCATTGCTGCTCTTCAGAGCTGTTTTCAGGGACCAGAGGAGCTGTGCTGGAGAAGGCCTGTTAGCTGCATCCCACTGCCAGCAGGACTTCATGATGGTGTACCTGTAAGATGGAGAAGCAGGGAAAACACTGGGAATGAGAAGCAACCAACATCAAGTTTTACCACAGTCAAGTCATCTCACATTTAAAACGTCCACAGAGCTCCCCCTTTTCCTCCTCCATGTGAAGTTCTTTCAGTGACCCTTCTCCTCCTGCCAAATCCTTAGTTTGAATGGGTTCTTTATTCATGAATATCAGTGATTCACCAGATTCAGCTTCTCACACCATAGAGAGTCACATCTGTACTAAGATTTTCATAGGCAGCCACATAATAATGCATGGGTGTGCAGTTGTTTGCCAGATGTCTACTGGGATTGTGGGAAATGGGAAGAATATCGTCTGGCATCCCCTTTTGAAACAGCATGATGGATGAAAAAAACTCTGAATATTAAAAGAAATTATGTCTTTGCACAAGGAAATGTGCTTAGATCTTTCCTGTGGATGCTGTGCTCATTTCAGGGAATATCCCACCACTTAGAGGAGAAAGATTACTCCAGAGTAGTCCTGCACCTTGCAAGGAAGCAGTGGAGCAACAAAATGCAAAGAACAAGTATAATTTTCACAAGAAGGAAGCAGAAACAAGTGGGATTCTCAAAAGAAGGAAACAAAAACAAGTGTCATTTTCAAAAGAAGAAAAGAAAGGTTTTGGCCATCAAGGGTTTCATGCAGCAGAACCCAGTGAGGAGATGTGGCAGATGTGAGAAAAAGTCTCAGCTTAGTCCAGACTTAGAGATTTGGGGTAAGATCTGGTCTTCCATGTCTCACTTCCATTTAGCTCTGCAGATCTCCTGTTCAATCACCCACAAAGCAAGGGGCTTACATGGCTTGCTGGCAGAGTGAGGGCTGCTTCATGATGTTCTGTCTCTGCAGGTGTGATAAGATGTCAGGAGGTGGCACCTCAGGATACGGTGGAGCACCTGGAAGGACAAAAGGAGTAACAGTAGAACAACTCAGTGGCAATGGCTGCAGATAACAGCTGCTGTGCAAGCTCCTGTGCAACAGAAGGATCATGTCATCTGGATAATATGACCTCAGAAGAAAGGCTGAAAGAAACTGCAGCTATTTAAGCTTAACAAGCCAAGATGAGAGATTGAGATATTTGATTTCAAGTATAGGGGGAATATTCCACAAGGAGGATGGCAAAACAACAGTCTTCCATGTTCATGATGAGTGAAACACATAAACAACAAGTTAAACTTCACCAGAAAAAAAAAAATTCTAGTTCATACAATAGAAAAAATTTCTTGTCAGGGGAATGAAGTACTAGAATAGAATATTTCACCTGTTCTGAAAGACTTCTAAGAGAAAACAGAAGGTAAAGTGACACAGCATAGCTGATCCCATTAAGGGGCAGATGGCTGGATGAACTCAATGTGTTCTGGCCTCTCACAGCCTGTTTTCCTCTGATAAGAAAACATTTTCCTCTTATAAATAACATGTAGAGAAACTTCCTTTGTTGAAAGTGAAATGTTTTGGAGGAATGTGCTGCCTTGGGTAAGTCTGTTGGGATTTTGACTTACATGATTTTGAACTGACTTTTTCAGTTATTGTTCTGAAACAACAACTTCGATATGGAAAATGAAAATCCAGCAAATGAAAATCCCTTCCCTACCAAGATCCAGGGTTTTTTCCCTATCACAATTCACACTGACAGAAAGCCTGAAAGGAATTGTCAAGACTTTGCAAGTTGGAAAAAAAACAGGGTGCTTATTTAAGTGGCCCAACCTTACAAGCTGAAATTTGAGATTTTGGGTTCTTGTTAATTTGCTGCTTCCTTAAATTATTTTTTTTTTTAATTATCACAAAATCTCCTTACCTAATGTAATCATTTCATACAGTAGAATTCCAAAAGACCACCTGCAAGGGAAGAAAACAAAGCAATGTGGAGCATTATGCTGTGACTGGATACGCCTTTGGGACATGAAAATGATACATAAAGGAGTGAAAGAGGCAGGTCTGACAGACTTCTAGTCCAAAAATTAATCCCTACACGTCTGCCTTGATGCTGGGGGGCTTCCTCAGGAGCCTCTCTGGGGCCTGCCACTTGACTGGCACACCCCGTGTGACCGAGGTGGCACCACGAGCGTGGGTTTCATAGGCCAGACCCAAACCACAGAGCTTGGCAGAGAAGTTGGGATGGAGGAGGACATTCCTGGCAGCAATATCACCATGGAACAGCTTCTTCTCTTCAAGGTAAGCCTGGGAAGTTGGAAAAGAAAGAAAACCATGATCATTTTCAAAGGAAATTTAGTTGATATAAATTTTCACTCAGTTCAAGCTTGTCTTCCACGCTGTGGAGTGAGAGGGACATACTCACCAACATCATGCAAGCACAGTGGGCTCTGTTTTAACAAAGCACACATCCTCAGTGCTTAGGCCAAGAAGACTTAGGCCACTGTGAAGATTTGTGTTGCAATCAAGCAAGAAGGAAAAAAAATGCAGTAAATGGGAGCAGACTTACCAGGGCTGCTGCAACCTGCTGTCCAACTTCATAAACTTGCCTCTCAGTGAGGTCATAGGGGATCCCATCCATTGCCATTACATCCTAGAGACAAATTTGTTTGGTTCCAACAAGTGACATAGCAGTAGGATAGTGGGGAATGCTTCCTTCTCATCTCATAAAACGAGTACTATCTAATCTTATGCTCCCCACATGTAATTTCACAGTTGGTCATAAATTGACTGAAATGCAGAATCCCAGAATGTGCTGAGTTGGAAGGGATCCCTCAGGATCACCAAGTCCAATCCTGGCCCTGCACAGGACACCCCAGCAATGCCTGAGAGCATTGTCCAAACATCTCTTGAACTTAGACAGCCTTGGTGCTGTGCCCACTGCCCTGGGGAGCCTGTTCAGTGCCCAACCACCCTCTGTGTGAAAAACTGTTCCTGATATCCAATCTAAACCTCCCCTGATATCTGGGTTGTTTTTTTCAGCTTGAGTTAACATTTCCAATGGGCTGCATATTTTCATACTATCAGATCTCATACTTTCAGATTTTCATTCCTCATCAACAATGGGCAGATATGGAGCCATCATTTACATATGTGAAACTAAGATTGCTTTTCCACCTGTGCATCATTTCATTTTTAGCCATGCTGAATTTCATTTGTTCTTTTTATTGGCCAGTCTCTCAATCTGGGAATATCCTTCTGCAATTCCTCTGGGTCAGCCTTTACTGGCTGGAATCATCAGCAACCATCATCACCTCACTGTCATCCCATTTTCTAGGTTATTAATACATGCAACAATCAGCACCAGGTCCTAGACAGTTGAGCTCCCTCCAGTGAAAGTACCAACCTTTCACTCTTATATTCTACTTCTTGCCTTTTAACCAATTAGTTATTATTTAATGACCTTCTCCCTGGTGTTGTAACTGCTCTGTTTCCTTAAAAGCATTTGGAGTGGGACATTGTTTCAAACTTTGCAAGTTCAGGCACCTGTATCAATTCTCACTCTAATTCCAGTGCCTGCTCTACCCTTCAAGGAGGTCCAATGGTCTGCAAAGCTGGACTTGGCTTTACAAAACTGTGTCAACTTCTCCAAACTACAGAATATCAATGGAGGAACCCTCAAATTCTATTCTAGTTTAGACCTGTGTGGAACTTCTCTGGGGGATGGAAATAGTTTGGACTGATAGAGAGGGATGCATGGAGAGATGACAAGAATCATCTCTGACTTATGGGCTATGACTTAGGGATAAATATGCACCTAAGGAATTTAAGAAGCTGTTCTGTCATCACTTCTTTTGACTCACCTTCCGACATGTCCACAGAAACGTCAGCAGGTCACCAAGAGACACGTCTTCCATGATCATATAAAGTGGGAGTTTGTCTACACAACATCCAACCAGCTCAACCAGGTTCTCATGATGGCCAAGATCTTGATGGAATTTAATCCTCCCCAGGAAATCCTTTACTTCCTGGGGACTGCCTAGGCCTGAAAGAACAGAAACAAACAAACAGAACAAATGAAAAGTACAACAAACAAACCAAACCCACACACAGAAACCAAACAACAATGAAAACAAACAGCAGCAGCAAAGAACAGGGTGAGTAGCTTAAAATCAAGATGGTCACGAATCTTTAATCCTACCAAGACATTCCAATAAAAACACCATTCTGACTGGCTGACGTGATACTGAACAGAGCTTGTTCTTGCCCAGTAGTGATGGCAAAGTTCTGCCCAGCATCAGAGATCTGTCCCAGGGGGATCCTGACCACGTGCCTCACCTTGTAAGGCTTTCAGCACCACAGTCCTAGTCTTCCCAGAGCTCCCAGTTTCCAGCTGTGCTCTGTAGATGCTCCCACGGCCACTGTGTTTTATCAGCTGGAAGGTGCCCGGCAGGAGTTTCTCTCGTGGTATCTGCAGTTCCTTCAGAGTCAGGGATGCAGATTTTAGCAGGCTCTCCACGGATGTCTCACTCAGCTGCATGCAGCCATTCTCTGCTGAGCAGAATTCCTGATGGTTCTTTGTCTTCACTGACAAAAGCAAATACAGATGATGCACAAAAACAGGAAGATGAACTCTTGCAAAAGGTGGCAATGCTCACCCTTCTATCCTCTTTAATTTTTGTTCCATAGAGTTTTGGAAATCAGGACAAAGTAAGGAACTGTTATTGTACCTTACTTACCCTGGCGTCTGAAAAGGAGAAAGAATTTATCTCCCACTCTATTTGATGAAAGGCAGAATTAGTCTGGAAATTTCTTCTATATTTAACTACATAAACTTTCTAGATCAGACACATTTGTACTTCATTCCTCTGTGCTCAAGCAATGACCCTTTTCTTTTATTACCAGCTCTGAGAGGGACATGCACAGGGTGTTCCCACAAAGGCCTTATCTTTATTCTCAATTATTTCCCTTAATATGGGCTTAAGAGGCCTCTACATACCCAAAATCAGTTCAAAACTGTATATTCATTTCCACACAGCAACACTTTGTACCAACAAAGCTTTCCTTACCCCCTCAAGAGTTCATATTGTCTCCATAAGAAGTGGGAGAAAGCAGCTTGAAATTGCATTTTTTAAATGACAGCACGGAAAATGGATTAACTAGGTGTGATCTACATCAAAATTACTGCCATTGGTAATTAATTATGTAAAACCCTCCTTGCAGTAGCCTCTAGAAGGCTGTTAATAAATACACCTCCCAGCTCTCACGTGTATGTTAAACAGCCTATATGACATGGTGCTTTAGATTTTCTCAGATCCATCTACACTGCTGCCATCCATACTCTGGTTCAACCAACCTCTGGTTGAAAGCTCTGGTTTTTACCTTGGGTTCCAGATGGTGGGGGGGGTTGCTCCTGCTTTGCTCTCAAGCCTCGACAGTGGAGCCAAAGGATCACAGTGAGCACGATGACAAAAGACCCCACAAGGAGAACTGGGACAACGATCACTTCAGGTTGATATTCACGCACAACTGCCAGCAGGGAAAGCAAGTGGAAAGCCAAGGAATAAGTGGTGACAATCCATCTCAGTAACTTTCAACCCCAAGAGCACGTGTTCCAACCTCTGCTCCTTGGAAGAGCAGCTGGACACTGTTAGTGCTGCCACCCCCTTGTTCAAAACTGCCTGGAATCCCTTATTTAGATGCCTGAATGGAATTGTAGCCATTTGTGAGCACCATCCACCACTGAAAGAGAACCAGCACTGGCAGAGGGATAGCAGGGAGTGGGAAGGGCTGGACATTGCTAAGCCATCACAAATACACATGCAACTCCAGCTCCAGCTCCTTCCATTAAAATTACATGGAGCATTTTAAAGGAAACAGGGTGTGGGCACCTGCTTTGGGGTTTGACTGGAAGACATTGCAGTTAACAAGGCTTGTGAAGGGAACTATCTTAGGTCCCCAGATTTTGAGGTGGTGCTATTTTTGCACAGGCCAAGACCATATTTCAGTTCCCAAAGAAAGTCATGAAATCAAAATCTCCCAAAACTGACCCTTTGGGAAACTGCAGGGAACCTTTAATGACTATTGCATGTCTAATTCAAATTAGAAATTCTAAAATGGCCAAAATTATGTGAGATGAATCCTGCCACAAAGGCTGCACCCCCATAAAAGTTTCTCCCCTGAGACACAATGAAAGCTCAATCCCAGCTTTCTGTGTGGGCTGGGATGCAGGTGGAGGAGGGGAAAGGGCTTGGTCCACTTTTTAGCAAAGGTGGACTCCCTGCTCAGCATGTGAAAGCTTTGCTATTATAAAGGTTAATAAGCTTTATTATTAAACTATTAATAAGCTTTATTATTACAAAGGAATCTGGGAATCTTACCACACAGCTTGTCATTGCTGCTGCATTCCAGGAGCATTCGTGTGAACCTCTTCACATCCCCTGCCATGTTCAGCTACAAGCAAGGAGGTCTCCAACCTCTGCCTTCTGCACAGAGACAAGGAATAATAACAAAATTTATTAGGAGAAAGGATGATTATGAAGCAACAAATGAACTGAATATGCAGCTTTCTACCCCTTCACTAATTATAATAATCTTCACTGAGCACTGAAGCTGTGATAGGGACAGTCTGTGTGGTGCTACACTGACCATCAGAGGACCTGGACTACTATTTCTAAATTGCAAAAAGGAGTGTAGTGAATAGTTTGATGACTGGCAGAAAGGCAAGGCATGTTCAAATAGTCACTGCTGCTTATAAACGCTGCCAAAAATTTAAGACATAACAGCTTCACACACAGTATCCTCCAGAACATTTCACAGGCATTGTGACTTATCCTGCAAGCAATTATTTTGGGCTATGAGTTTAAGGCAATTAACCTCAATGGCAAATGTTAATGACAATATATGGCATTGGTTTTATGGAATTCGGTGATGGAACATTAAACGGAGTTTGTTCTCATGCTTAAAATTAACGAGTGAAATTATGCTGTATCAGTTGCAGAACAGAGGCAGTGGACAGAGGAAAATGGAATATATCTGTGCTTTAAGGTATCACAAAAAGTCTCTTTCCTTTTTTTATTTAATTGGATTGGATTGATATGCCAGCAAATTCACCTGGTTCCAACCTATAACATATACCCACACTTACATACAAATTCTTTCACTCTCACATACACAGAGACAAGAAAGACACATCTGAACAGACACAGAGAAATAGACTTTAGGACCATTAACCAGCAATCAATGTATAATTTGAGTCATAAACAGTCCAAGCTCCAAGTTTGATTAGAGAAGCCCATTTCCACTCCATGTGTCCCATCATTTTGTAAAGCTCAGGAAGCAGGAACAGAACTTGTTCTCAATAAGATAATTCTGAGGTGCCTTTCAGTGCTGCTTTTCAGGCTGAGACTAAATGAATTCTCACACTTGGGCTTTTTCTGCAGCTTACTGGTCTAACAGTAACATTACTGCAGTTCTTACATTCCTATCCTCACAACAAGAATTGTAACTCAGAAATCCAATTGTAGCTCAGAAATCCACAGAACTCCCATTATACATTTAATACCTTTTGCAGTGTACCAGTGGGGGACACATGAAAGTTATGTGGAACTAACACATGGCAGGAAACACATCGACAGTGCTCAGTTACTTATTTTATTATAAGAAGACAGTTTGTCAGCGCCAAGCCAGGATAAAGGGGACAAAAACACCTCAAAAGGTTCAAATTCAGACTTTGCATTAGAGAACTGGTGCAATTGCAAGTAAGAGCCAGCTGGTTCCACTGGGGTTTTTTAGTACTCTTTTACCTACACTGAATTCCACTCCCTGGACTTCACAGCATCACAGAATCATTAAGGTTGGAAATGACCTCTCAGATCAGCAAGTCCAACAGCCAAGCCAGCACCACCACCATGTTCACCATGAAACCACGTCCTCAAGTGCCACAGCACATGTGGGTTTGAACATTTCCAGTGGTGGGGGCTGCTTACACCAGTTCAGGAAGCCCAAACATTGAAGGTGAATGCAGCTGAGCTGAACTAAGTGCTCAGCGATGCCAAAAGAAGGGATTACCTCTTCCCTTTGCTTTCTTCTCACTCCTTGTTTTGCTCCCAGCTGTGCAACTGATAACATGGTAGACTGATCCAAACCACTAACCCAGCAGGAAAAATTCACTGTTTCTTTTGCCATGGTGGTTTCCTGCCCTTTTAGTGGTGGTGAATGGCTAATTCATCTGAAGCTGCACTGTGAGACCATTCCCACACAGATCCACAGGCACTGTGTGCCAGCATAACCCTTACTATGATTTATAGAGCCCCCTGGTATTCATTCCCACATGTAAACTGTCCCCTTAGCACTGGCAGAAGCATTCACTGGATCAGGAAGGTGATCTGCCCTAAAATAATCTATTTTCTCTCACATTTTATGGCCTTAAAGTTTTCATCAGGCTCAGTTTATGCGATTTAAAGTGCCAGGACTAAGATTTAAGAAGCCTGAGTGACAAATACTGTGGTGAAGACTGAAAAGAAATAGAAATATCAAGTCTTCCATGTCCATGGAATATGGGGGAACAGACAGCTGGAATGCTGCACACGCAGAAACTGCCTCCTGCTTGCTCCTGCCATGCTCAGGAAAATAAGCTGTACATAATCACAGTAAGTAAGACAGCTTTGCCACTGAACATGTCTGACCTGTGAACTAACAGCAGTTCCCACCATCAGTGCAAATGTGTAAATCCTTGTGCAATGATTAGCTACTCTGTCCAAAGAAACAGCTGGCTAATCTAATATGACAAAAATAAAGGCCAAGACTCATTTGGATCTTCATTTAAAATGTGCTAGAGCTGACATGGACTTAATGCAGTTATTTCTCCAGACTTCTTATCCCACATTAACTGCACACCACTTTATTATAAAAGTATTCTTACGCTTGTTCTCCATGCACTAATTGTGAGGACCAACTGGAATATAACTAAGGAACAGCTGAGCAGTTCCCCACTTCAGTCCAGCATATTGCCTGACAGATAAAACACAAAATAAATCCTTTAACCATGATGCTTTTTACTTAATTTCTTGCAGTGGCAGAACCTTACTCCCAAGCTTTTTTCCAGTCACCATTTATTATTTTATTTTATTTTCCTCCTCTTTTACCTGACCTTTGAACATGGGCACCAGTCAAGGCTCAGGCAACTGCTCTGCACGAGTGCAGTGTCCTCCTGGCTGAAAGGGAATTCCAGGAGCCACCATGTGTGGGTTCAGGACAGCCCAGCAGCTGTGGACACTGAAAGGGAGAGAAGAGGGAGAAGAAAAGCGCCATGGAGAAGCAAACAGAGTGAAACAGAAGTTTCTCCCCTTGCCATGTCCCTCTTTTACTAAAAGCAGCATCCAAAGCAAATAAAAAACAAGTCTGACAGGTTTCAAGACCAACAGCTTGATACAAAAAGCTGTGCATTTGTTAGACCACATATTCTGTCTCTTCGGCCTTCAGAAGACCTGAGGGACTGTTTCCAACAGCCTGGCAGATCCTGAGACCTTTGCAAGGTTTCCCTGGCCCATGGAGCCATCTCATCTCTCACTGCAAGGCACCTGGGGGTTACCAAGCAGCACCTTCAACCGTGTTGGGGAAATGGGGAAAAAAACGGGAAATTCTGACCAGTCAGCCCAGATTATAACACACCAGAGTCACCTCTGTCCTTGTGACCAAGGATTACAAAAATGTGGCTGGCTGTACTGGTTGTACCACTCAACTACAAAGGTTTAGTTGTATAACTCCCTTTTGAAACAGCTGGGAGCTGTAACACCCTGTAAGAAAACAAAGTGTTTCAAAAATCACCTACAGTGACAAAAGGTTTTCTCTTGGTCCAAAATTAGAGGCAGTACTTGAACATAAAACCCAAGCCAGCTGCTACTGAAGAAGCCCAGCAAGGGAGTGAAAGAAAATTAGGCTGACCACTTCTGAAGAGCCAGACCATGGAGAAAACAGCAAACAATGAGGTCCATGCTGCTATTGGAGCAGGTGGATTACTTAGGGCCAACTTGGCTCCTTTTCAGTACAGCAGAAAAACTCAGATCATCCCACAAAAATTAATTTATTTGTGCCTTGTAAGGAATTCTAAGTACAGAAATGGTACAGAACCTGAATGGTGATTAAGACAAAAATATTTTTTCCTAATGCAGACACGGCCTATTATGGTTTCTGAAAAATTAACGTGTATCTTAATTACACTGCCCCTGAATTAAGACCACAAAAAGTAATTGCTCAAAGGTAATCTGCAAAATAAGTTAAAATAATAATAATTAAAAAAAAAAAAAGTTGAGGAATACATTAACCTGAAGCCCTTAGAGTCTGGGATTGAAAAGCCTAGAGGCTAAACTCCCAACAGCACAGCTTTACCTATGACTTCCTTTCGTGAAGTCAAAATCATACATTACATTTGAAAATGTCTCCTTACAGACTGAACTCTGATTTTGCTGGGAGCTGCTGGTACTAAGCCTGTACCAAACCCTAACACAAACTCAATACAGATATTCTGAATAACTGTGACAGCAAAAGCTGTGACAGAATACAATAATAAAGGAGTTTTTTCCGAAGGATCATGCATGCACGTAGCTCTTGTTGTAAAAAACCTGCCGTGTGATAAAAATATTGCATAACATCACATTGCTGCTTGATGGCTTAAGAAATGGAAGATTAATCTGCTCTCATAAATTCACAGCCACCTGAAGCTGTGTACACAACTTTAGCTTCACAGTTTCCCAAGTTTTGGATGTTTCTGGGTGGATTTAACATGGATTTTGTTTATAATTTAATTTTTGCTCATGCAAACAGGTAAACATAGGAAAATGTACAGATATCTGCACCACTTTGGATCAGAGTTCACTGCCTCACAGTCAAGCAGCAGTGATGGAAGTAAAATGCTAATTAGTTCTGAATTCAGCCCTAGGCATGTATTACTCAACCAAACACTGAACATATTTATCCACACATGCATAGCATCACCCTGCACCGTTTCAGTGAACTGAGACTAATTTTATGTGAAACTTAATTACTTTGTTAATTTCTTCCCGTTTAAAAAGTGCCCATAAGCTATTTTGTTCAAATCAACCTGCGTGTAGAGGACACACCTCTCTTATTTTTTTCCTCAAACCCCAATACCATCATGATAACAGAAATTTATAAGTAACTTCAATACAAGGAGCAAGCACATATATATACAGATATACACACATATATATAGTATACACATATATCCACAGACATCTAGACTTCATAGTACAGCTATATTCTAATTCAGGTCACATTCACGTTACTAAAAGCCTTTTTAAAAAATAAATAGTCATTAACTGCTCCTCCAGAAGTGTTTTCTCTCACTCACCTGGATTGCACCACTTCTCCTGCCCCGCAGTAGTCTTTTCCTGCTGCTGGTTCCCAGTTCGTTTGAGGCCACTCCTAACAAAGCTGATGATTACCTTGGTGTGGTTGTAATTCTTATGACTAAGTTCCTCCTTCACTGATTTTTCTGCCCCAGACCCGCCCAGCTTCAGTTCTTTTCTTCCCAAGGTCTTCTCAGCTGTCTCCCCAGGGATGTCCAACACACAGCTGACAGGCAGGGTCACACTTGCCAAACGGGTCTGCCTGCTCCTGCAGCGGGTACAGAGACAGGCAGAGTCCTCAGGCACCGGCTTGGAGTGTGACTGGAAAGGCAGACAAACACAGGTGAAGAGGGAGAGGTTTATTACATTATTATTTAAGGTAATAAAAAGAAATTGGTGCTTCCAGTCACAGGTTCACATTCAGAAAAATTGGGTTCTTGGAACAGAAAATCCACATAAAACCCCTAAGACTCTACGTGCTGAAAAAGCATCAGTGACACAATCTGCAAGTGAAGAAAGAGATAAAAAGGTTAATAATATCAAAACGTGCTACAAGAGGCAGCAGGAACGCTGGCTTTTCTCACATTCTGCCTTGTCCCTTGGTACCCCTCCTGCTCAGGCTGGCCAGGGATTCTGCCAGCATTTTCCAGCCCTGCCGTCAGCTCTGCCCTGCCCTTTCCTCACACCATCCTGAGCTCCCAGACCAGACCAGACAATATTCCTGAACTTGCCCTCTGACTTTTTCCTGCCATGATGCCCTTGGGGTCTGTTGTGCTGTGCTGGTGCCCTCAGCAGCCGTGGGGTGTGATCTTCTCAGCATTTTAGTGCTGGGGACTTTCTTCTGCACGTCCCAGCTCTTGGCCTGCCCTCCCCTGTCACTGATGAATCCTGTGTGAGGAGTTCCAGATCCCTGAGTCCTGGTTATATGAGTCTACACAAGATTATTTGCTTGCCTACTCCAGGCAGTTGTATTAAAAGAGTAAACAACTGTTGAGAGACAAAGTTCATGTCAAAGTCAACAGCAGGATGCAGGTGGCTTTGGGAAGAGGTAGAAGTTGATATGATCTCTGCCAACTGCTTCAGCAAAACTCATCTACTCCTGTTAACACTGGGGCTGCATATATATATATATGTTGTTGTGGGAAAATCTGAGTTGTGGCAGAGTCAATAGCTTTAGATACCAAAAGACAATAGCTAATTTATCCATAAGAGAGACTGCAGATGAATATATTTGTACACCAGTACATCCTAAACTTCCCTCTGGCATTATTCCTCCAGCTGGCATTCACTACCCACGTGTGCAAAATGGTGAAAACCAGGAGTAGTTTCTTCACTGCTTGATCTGTCTACAGAAGTGGGCAAAATAGTATTAGTGAAACAGTCCTGTGATGTGGACTTCCATCCCCTGAGAAACCAGGAACGACACCTTCTAGACTGAAAATCTTCTTGAGTTCAAAACATCACTGCAGCTGCACAGTGTAGGCTCAGACTCTGGTTTCAGCATTCCTCTCATTCTGGCACTAACTTGCATTGACTCTCTGCAGTATTTTCTCCATGAGGGAGCAGGGGATCTGTCTTATTCTCCATCAAAAAGTGGCTAAAACACAAAGGACAGTTCCTCATTTAAATGAGTTCTTTACTGAAATACGTTCCACAGGCATCTTCCCCTGGGGCACTTGGAAAAACTTATCCAGATCCCTGTTTAAAAACACAATAAATGAAAATCTTCCTCCTTCTTTCAGTTTCTACCCCTCCCCACTGTGGAAGACAGTGTGGGAAGGCAAAGGGTTAATATTCAGGTAAGCATGTGCAAAGCAGCAATCGCTGCTGCTTTTAATTCCCCCCATCGATCTCTCTGCTGTGCTCCCAGTCTGACTGGTTGGATAAGAGATTTTAATGAGTTTAAGATTATACAGTGCAGAGTTCAGGCCTCGGAATTATATAATCTTCCTCGCTCATCCACAAGCCTCTCCCCTTGTTCAGTGAAGTGACAGAAGTCATTTACTGTGCTGTGAAAAACAAACTTTTCCTGCTGTGGCTTGTATTGCCTGTGCATCCACAAAGAACACACTGCCTGTTTATCTGCCTCTGTCCTGCTCTCTGCTTTTTCCTTGGACAATTATGATTAAATGCACTGAAAGGCAGTAGACTGACAGCTCTATTAACATATCCATCCTCATTATCTCCAAGACAGCTATAGCACACCTAGAAACCATCCACACACAGACGGGGTTCTGGGACCAAGCAGCAATTCAACCACAAACCATCCAGTCTTTGTCCTGTGTGAGGGACAGTTAATTAAAATTAGCACAGGGGTGCTAATTTTGCAGTTCAGCTTCCAGAACTAAGCATGCTCCAAGTAACTGCTGCTGAACTAGAAAGAAAACAAACTTCAGGTGAAAGGATCCCCTTGTTAAATGTCATTGTGGTGTTCACTTTCACTTTAGTAATTTAGAGGCTGTGAGGTCTCTGACTTACTTTCACGCTCTAATGTAAGACTTAAAACCGTGGCTTAAACCTGATGGACTGGGACTGATCTTTTGGTCAACCTAAGCCCACAGAGGGGTAGAATCCCAGAAGATAAGGAGCTTTCTCTTTTTCTTTCTTTCTTTCTTTCTTTCTTCTTCTTTCTTTCTTTCTTTTCTTTCTCTCTTTTCTTTTTTCTTTCTTTCCTTTTTCTTTTTTTCTTTTTCTCTTTCTTGCTTTTTCTTTCTTTTCTTTCCTTCCTTTCTTTCTCTCTCTCTCTTTCTCTCTCTCTCTTCCTCTCTCTCTCTTCCTCTTTAATTCATCTCTTTCTTTCTCTCTTCCTTTTTATCTTACCCCTTCATCCAAACCACACTGCCATGTGCTTATATAGTATGTCAGGGACTCACATACCAATTTCCAAGCCAAGTGTGTAATTTACTAATAAAATTTAGTGAGGTTTTTTGTGGACCCTCTGACTTTTGTCGTTCCTTTTGACCACAGGCATTTACAAACCTTGGGTGCTCCCTTAAAGGTGGGACATCACAAGAGGTTGAAAGGCTCAGTAGCTTTTTGTTTCTGCAAGCCAGCTATTAATGCCTGACTGGGGTAAGAATCAGAATGAATGATCTAAAAGTGAAAACAAAAAAACCTTCCCATCATCATTCCAAGTCTCTGTTCTGCCTCATGAGCTTTGCCTCTCAAGATAGCAGGTCTTCTTAATTGAGAAAAATTAATTAGCCTATTTAATGTCTAAATTTTTTTTATCTTGAAAATGGCAATTTAGTGTGATTTTCAGTTCATCCCTGCAGTTGTTATTTAACATTTCCAAAGGAGTAAAGCCTAGGAAGGGGTAGGAATTATATGAAAAGAAATAAAGAAAAAAATAGCTTCTCCATATAAAACTGAAATGACTGAATGATTATGCATCAATTTTCATCAGCCAGGTGAAGGCTCAGTAGTTTGCCAGCACTTCCTCTCTATTCAGGGGTTTGGCACTTTTTTCTTTCTGTTAAATATATAAATTTTCCTCTTAAGTTGCTTCTCTTCACCACCACATTTTCACACTGTTCATGTTTTTCAGTGATAACCCAACAGCTCCTCCTGGCAAAACCTGACCTCTAATGACCTAAACACCCAGTACCTGTGCCTCAGACAGCTGGCAGTGAGAGTGTCTGGGGAAATAAAAGACTATAACAACATAACAAGGATTTTACTCTACTGATTTTGAACCCCAGCAAAACTTTAGCAACAAAATGCTCATAAATTATACAGCGTTCATGTAACTTGGGGGAATAAATACTTCATTTTGTTTATTTTGAAGGTGAGTTGTCACCAGTTGGCAGCGAACTGAGTGGTGATTGCAAGAGATGAGCAAGTTTGCTGCATGATGAGAATACTAATATATCAAATAATTTAAAAACAGGACAGAGTTTGCGTTGGTGGATGAAAAAGGAGAACAAGAGACAGCCCAAACCATTTAAGGTTTGGATATTGATCTGGAATGGGACGTGATTTGGGGCATGGACAATTCAGGGAAGGTAATTCCTAATATCAGCAAACTCTTCTCAAACTTTGAGTCTTGTTGCACATTCTCCAGAAAATTTCTAACTTGATTTTGCCTAGTCCTGCAAACACCTTCTCCAATATTTTTTTTTTATAAAGGCAAAGATAACAGAATCGTAGAACAGTTTGGGAGGGGGTCTTCAAAGACCATCCAGCTCCAACCCCTCTGCCGTGGGCAGGGACAACTTCCACTATCCCAGGTTGCTCAGAGCTCCATCCGGCCTGACCCTGAACCCTTCCAGGGATGGGGCAGCCACAACTTCCCTGGGCAACCTGTGCCAGGGCCTCCCCATCCCCATTGTAAAGCACTTCTTGCTTACATCTCATCTAAACCAACTCTCTTCTGCTGTAAAGCTGTCTGTCCTTGTCCTGTCACTGCAGGCCCCGAAGTCTCTCTCCATCATGCTGGCAGGGAGATAATGTTACCAAAAATCCTCGGGAAGAAACGAAACTCTCCAACACTACCTTTTAACTGTTAGTGAGCCAGGCATTACTTGATTCTGGCCAAAGACATGCAGCGAATCATTCCAGCCACGTGTGTCCCTTTGAAGACTTTTCACGTGTTTATACACTTTAGCAAACAAAGAAATTGATGTTTATTGTTTCTAAGTTACACAGTTCTCTTCATTTGATTAGTATTCTATCCTTTCTTGGCTAATTTGGTCTGCATTCTTTGGTCCTTTTATCTTCCTCAGACTGTAATGTCTTTGTTAATCAATCCCCTCTGCATCTTCTGGTTGCTCCAACATGGACCATAAATTTAAGATCCCAGATGTCCAGCCCTCAACTCCCTCAAGCTTTATGTATTGAAGCTCATCAGAGCCAGTCCAGAGAAACTCAAAAGGTTCGGTTGTTCTAAAGATCACACCAACAGGAGCCTGTGGAAAAGAAACCCAGCCACCCGCTACCATTAGCTAAACATTTAAGAAAATACTTAGGAAAGTTATGTCATTTCCAACAGGGCATCCACAGCTCCTCGCGGCAATCTGTTCCAGTGCCTCACCACCCTCACTGTGAAGTATTTATTATTATCTAACCTAAACAGACCCTAAAACTGCTGCTCCCTGTGCTGCCACTGCAGCCCCCGCTCTGAAGCCTCTCCCCATCACGCAGGCGGGGAGGTGAAGACTCCCTGAGAGAAGAAGCAGGAGAACAGCTTGCAAACTTTAAAGGGACAAGACGCAACTTCTCGGTTGCTTTCAGGAAAAACCCCTGAAACCGCAACCAAGGGTCGCCGCGGCTTCGCTGCCCGGCCGTGCCGCGGGGCCGGCGGCGATGTGGGGCGGCTGAGGGGCCGTGACGCGGCTCGGAGCCGGCTGCGCTGCAAGGGGGGCTGGCGGGGCATCGAGCTGGCACACGGAGCCGCGACACGGAGCCGGGACACGGTCCGGGCATGGAGCCGGGACACGGCCCGGGCACGGAGCCGGGACACGGCCCGGGCACGGAGCCGCGGAACGCCGCACCGCCCTCCCTTCCCCTCCGCGGGCCGCCCGCCTCCTCACCCTGTGCTCGTGAAACACAGAATCAGGCGCGCGCGGCCGCCGACAGCGCCGGACGGGCCGGGCTGATGGGTGGGTTGTTCGTGTCCCGTCACCGCCCGCTCCGGTCCCCGCCCCGGGTGAGGCGGGGAGGCCGCGGCTCCGCCCGGGCCCGTGAGGGGGGCAGTGACCGGGGTGGGCCGGGCTCGTCCCCGGCCTCGCCGGGCGGTCAAAGCGTGCCTGGAGAGTGCGGTAAAGGCAGGGGGTTGTGGTTTGTAAGCTCTCTGGCGTACAGGGCTCGCCGGCGCGCAGTTACGCCGTGGGAGTGGTTGTGTGAAGCGGCGCCCGAGCGCCCCAGCGTCTGTGAGGTTTGGCACCGCTTGAAAACGCTGTGGGGCCATTGCAAACAGTCCATTGCGTCCCTTCCACCTTTAGCGGCAATAAAAAAGCAGAAAACACACCCCACACACTGAGTTTCTGACAAAAACTGTGCCTGCTATGTGATGTATGTAGTTACTGCAGTGAACCTCTTCCATCTCCTCCGTCACGGTTCCATCCCATCCGTCGGTGGTTTTCAGAGAATTAAATTAAAGCCAATGCTTTGTGTCGCGTTGTCGGCTCTAAAACTACGTTTGTTTTTGCCCCGAGCGTTTTTACGTCCTGAAATTTCACTCCCTACAACTTAAAGGTCAGGAAATCGTAAGCACTTAAAGGCGGTGACAGAACTGAAGTGTATTTACTTACCTGGCTGGAGCCTGCAAGGGTGAAACACTGGTTAGAAATGGGGATTTTACAACTCACTGAAAATTAGGAATTGCCCCTGGCCAGAGTATCTGGGAGAGAAGCTTGAAGACAACTGTAACGGGGTGACAGAGGAAGTTTTCTAATGCAGTGTTTGACACAGTGATCCTTGTCATTACTGACACCAAAAATCTTTATTTGGCACAAACAACAGCATATTTGAGTATAATTCTTTCTACTTAAATTAATTTCAAAATGGATGGAAATAATATGCAGCATACAGGTGATGGTCAGTAACTTCAAGGTCAGATTCCTGCTGAATTCACATGTAAATTCAAAATCTATATGCTTTTTTTTTTTTTAATTTAGTGCAATGTTACTTTCAGCTGTGAAAATAACTCACTTTAGAGTAAAATAAAGTACAAAATTCCTGGTTTCCTTGTAGATGGCTGAAGCAGAAGCTCAGGAAGAAAACTGTGACAAATCAATAGAGATGATAGAGAAGTGCAACAAAGACTTAGAAACACTTCTGGAGGAAATGGAAAAAATAACAGGTACAGATCTTTATTAAGAATTATACAGATTTGTCTACTAGAGTGAAGACACTGAAGGTTTATTATTTATATTTATTCTGTAAACTTCCCTGTGGTAGAAATGTAAGTGGAAACAATCACCATCAACTAATGCCCTAATGTTCTTAATTGTGAAAAAGCATGTAAATAAAAGTTTCAGGTGGCTCAGAATTAAAAATCAATAGGTAATGGATGCTTAGTTAAAAACAGAAATACTACTAAGGTGTTTAATGTACAAGTATTAAAACTTAGTATGTAAAATGAGACTTAATTCTGAAAAACATTGGGATAGGTACATAGCACCTCTCAGGTTTAATTCCTCAGCTACAATAAAGACTCCTCTGCAAATTTAACCTTAGTCCTGTTTGTACAGAGAGGACTGCATATTGCTCCCCATGCTCTGCAACATTTCCATCAGAAACTGTGTGCTGCTAACAAGAACTGTTAATTAAACGTTTTGTAAGTAAACAATTCATGAGTGCCATTGCAAACTACAGTCACTTCTGGGTAAAACAAAAGGGCAAGTATGGCTTAAGTGCTAAAACTATTTGCTCACCTTTATCAGATATACTCATTATTTCAAAATCAATTTCGCTATTTAAGTTACTCATTATTTGAAGATCAAGATTTCATTGTTTAAGTTGTTATTAAAACCTTTTCTCTCGCTGTTGCAGTCTCTTTGATCTTAGTCTTCCTCACCTAACAGGAGCCTCCTGGCTGTAACTGGTCTGGAGAGAGGACTCCTTATAAAATATTCATGTATTTTAAACCAGTCTGTTGAACCTTCCTATTTGATTGCCTGTTTTGTTGTAATTTTTAAGTGAAGTGTGTATTAGTGAAATTATTTCATCATTTACATCTCTGTATTTCCGTCACGAAGCATTTTGAGACATTTATAAAGAAGTAATACTGACCAGCCTCCTTAACCTTGAGTATTACTACAGGCAGTTTCCACTTTATTTTGCAGCAAAGCCTTCCCTGACTGATAAATAATTCACATCCTTTTTTCGTTTATTGAATCAGCCACTGCTTTTTTTTAAGCGAAAATTCCTGGCTTAGTGATGTCTGTTGGGTTTGCAGTTCGTGCAGCCTGGATGACCTACGGCATCGTAACCATCCACACCAACCCAGACCTGGCCAGCTCCATGAAGCACCTGGAAGATGCCTTCCTGAGGTGCAAAGAACAGGTGGGGAGGAAGTGGCAAGAGGTGCTAAAGGAATCCAAAGGTGAAGAGGAATAAACTGAATTCTCTCGTGCTGGCAGAGCCTTGGGAGATCGCTCCGTTTATTTGCCAGCCACGGAGGTTTCACAGCCACTGTGGAAAAGGGATTGGCTTTCACCGTGCTAAGAACTTACAAGTAAACATCTAAGGAAGTATTTAATGAGATGACACAGATATATTTATATTATTGAAGGCAAAAGGTAACAGTGTGCTTATTTCTGTGAGGTCCATCAGTAACCCCTGCAGTGTTTGCACACACCACTCACACGCCTTCTGTGCCTTTCCTCCTGGAAGTTCACACTCGCTTCATCCTCAGTATAACCAGAATTCTCTGAGACCTGAGCACACTGTGGGTGGGGAGCAGGGCTGGTGTAGTGGACCATCCCCATGCCTTTCAAGGAAAACTGAGGAATTACTTACTTTTCCAAATGAAAAACAGGTGGCACTCTAGACTGAGTTAGTCGGATGTATGATTGCCATCCAGGTGTTCAGTTCCAGAGTTTCATTATTCAGGTAGCTCATCTGTAGGTGTTCCATTTTGTTTCACTGGATTTTTAACCATTTCTTTGAACTGGTTTTCCCAGAAAGATTGTTCTTCTCAAACCCTCTGAAGGGTAGCATGACTTAAATATTTAAGTAAAACGTTTTTACCATTATAGACTGCAGTCTGTGTAGTGGGATTGCTGCAGAAACCAAACCAAGTTATAAAACATGCTTTCCTCTATATATTCCTACTGTGCAAATATAAAAAAAGGACCAAAAAAAATTATTTTTTAAGTGGATTGAGAGCACCACCTCGTGGCTTGCAGTTGTACATAAATATTTTATCTGAGATGGAAGCCAGTGCAACAAGTTTTAAGGAGGATCTTCCTTTGCATTCAAATCTGTCTCTTTTAACTAGAAAGTAAGCACCATGTAGCAAGTATCTCCACCTCCCTTGAAGAGGTAACAATTGAAATCCCATCTAAATGATCTATCAAAAGTTTGCTTGATTTTTAGACTATGTATATTTTGAGATGGGTTGATCCCATTTCACACAGAATGTTTATCCACTGAAGTGAAAAATAAGTAATTCATTTTTTTTTTTAATGCTACCAAATATTTCTAGAGGTACAAATGGTAAGGAACAAATTTTGAACTCTGCTCTTGACTTTCCACATAGGTTTTCACTGCAACCAAAGGAAGGCAAACTGGCAGAGCAGCACAAGGAAACTCACACTTTGATTCATCTCTGGAGGGTTTTTAATGGCGTGTTGTCACTTTGGTACCTTTCACTACATTGCTTTCACTCCGTAATTCTGTATTAAGAAATTATCTCAGAAAGGCTCAAGAAGAATAGCTGTTTTAGCTTTTTGCATAAATTCAAAATTTCAGTGCAGCCATTTTTCCTGAAATGTGATTTTACCCATGGATTGAGTTCTGCTGGTAACTAGAAAAATTCTCCTCAGGGAGTTAAATAGTGGCTAAAGAGGACACATGGCATCTCCCCAGCTATAGAAATAGGGAGAATTTCTGTATTCCAGGACAAATACAGGCACGTTGACATACATACTAGTTAGAGCAGGTTGGTTTAGTGACTGTTTAAGCTCACATGCCAAATTTGGGATACATCCTATGGTTGTGAAATTGCTGGGATTTTACACACAGTTTGTTGTATACACCAACTCTACACAGAATATTGTAAAGGGAGAAGGGCAAGACTCAGAAGACAACTGTTAACAGCGCTTCCAAATCATGGACAAAAATGTGAGTATTGTATTATGTAAGTGAAAAGAATTGGCTACACCAACACAATGAGCAGAAAGCACAGAACAGGGACCTTGGAAACCAACTGGCTGTTACAGATACACTGTACAAAGCATATTTTGACTCACCACCAAACTGCTGTTACTTAACATATTCAAACAGCACAAGTTTGACTGTAACTTGAAGTGCAGCTCAAGTTGAGTTAGGCTGACACCACTCATTTAAGACTACGTGGGGCTCCACACATTTAACCAAATTTTTTGAGAGCAGGTCGCTTTCTGTACTACAGACATGTACTTTATAGCCAATTTTCCTTAAAATTCCTGATTAATTATAAGACCTTCGTGGTCTTAGTAAAGTCACAATTTACAAATCAAAACCGATAGCCAAGCACTGAAGAATGATGATGCATTTTGACATTAGTCAGGAAATAAATGAAGCTCCAAACTTGGTGACAACTTTGGGTAGGTCTTTTCTATCACATCTTGAAACCTTAAGGTATTAAAGGTAATTATTCATCTCATCAGCTGGTGGTATTAAAAGTCATCAAGATCGATTTTCTGCTCAGTGCATCACTGTCAAGCTCTAGGACTTCAAATCAAATCACAGCAGCATTGCTCCACTACTGTAAACAGCATAAAAGAGAAAGTTTAAGTGTAGAATCATTACAATATAGAAGTGGCTCCAAGTAGGTAAAAAAAGCATGTTAACTACTCTGCCAATTCAAAATCCATGCAGCCAAATGTCTTTTTAAGAAACCAAACACAAACTAAGCACTCATCTGAAATTCTGCTCATAGTCTTGCTTAAGGTACAAAGACACCACAGTTGCCAAGAGAACCAAACCTCATTACTGAGCACCAGCTTCATATTTTTTTCTGCCACATTCAAGTAACAAGAGCTCAAGTGGCCCAGTAAAGGAACACAATTTATGCCCAGCCCAAGACATCTAAACTGTCATCTTAGTAAGTGCTTGAGTTAAGCCTGTATTGTCATAAGCAGGAATTCAGGGATGAAGTGGGTTATGTCAGTCACTTGCTCCTGTTTTATGCAAAGATTCTTCTTATCACAGAGGTAGGACAGAAATAACAAATAGAACTAGATTCCAGGACACTCCTTGCCTTTTCCCTCCTTTCTCCTTTCATAAAACAATGACTAGAGTTAGGTACTTTTGTTAAAACTAATACAATCTGACCTACATTTTTGCAGAGATGAAGAAAATTCTCTTTGGCCTGTCAAATCTTACTTCAGATAAAAAACACCTACTTTTGAACAACTGAAGGCAGTTCAAGTAGTTTTTATGACAAATTCTTCAGTCGTGGCTCAGCATTTACAAATACCTTGCACCTGTTTATTATGATGGAATTTCCAACCTCTCCCCAGTCTGCCTGAAATAATTTTGTTCTGAACAAAACTTTTAACAGGGAGCAAGAACAGAGAAACTAGAAGAGACAAGGACAAAGAGCCAGCCATTTCTCCACTCTCATGTAGTCTTGTATCTGCACAGTTACAGCCTTGCTCGGACCAAGTGTTGTTCAGTAAAGCCTGGACAAAGATTGCCCAGCTAAGAACAGAAAGGGGTGTTTTAGGGAAACAAATACATTATCTAAGGTTTGGCCAACAGCAGCTGCAAGGCAGGAACGTGAGAAGTGGTGGAGTGGGGAGTGAAGGACACAAGATATCTGAAGAAATTCTGCAGCTGGAAGTGGACTGATAACACTTGCAAGGCAGCAGAGTTTTAGGGAGGAACCTTAGAAAAGCACAGATATTATTAGTAAGACAGTAAATTACTTATTAACACAAGATGCCACAGGTACAGAGATTTTACTGGTTTCAAGTAAGGAAGAGTGCAGAGGCCAATAAAACACACTGCCATTGTTCAGGGCAGAAGCCTGGCAGTTACTGGGTGTGTGTCTTTCCTCAGCAGAGGAGTCTCAAACTTTGGATCCTACTGTTTACACAACACAAAAGCCCAGCAAAACAGATGAGGAAAAATATTCCGGGAACTCACTTCACGTCCCATAAACTCCTGCCACAAGATGGTGACAGGAAGATCCAAGCTTTAATGTCATCTGAGCCAGAAGAGCAGAGGGGACAGTGCAGGTTATAGCTCTTGTTGTGTAATTTCTTTGCAGAAGTTGTTTTGGATTGAAGTTTATCCACCTACCCATGCTCATGTATCACCCAGCATGGTTTCAGACATCAAGACATACCAAAGAGGCAGTTCCCTTTCACACAGAAAGGCTGAAGCAACAAAATAATGGATTGTTTTAGAAGTAAAATTAAAAACCATACTCAAACAGGTTCTTTGAGTAACTGAAATCACTTTTATTTGTGAGGAACGTCACCCAATGCTGCACAGTTTCAAATAGATCTTAACAAGGAAAGCGGAAGTTTCTCCTCCCCACGTCCTGCAGTGATCAGGACTGGCACAGAAAAAAACAACTCATCACACTTGGGAGGTTTAGCACCAGCATCCAATAAAAAAAAAAAGCATTTTTTGTTTCAATTTTTAGTTCTTTGGTTGCTTTTTTTTCCCTTTTCAGTTTGATACCAAAAGAAAAATCGAAAAATTGAAAAATTCCTTACTAGCAAAACAGTGAAATTCTAGGAAAAAAAAAAAAACAAACCCCAAAAAACAAAAGCTCCACAGTTGCTGTTGAAAACTAGGGAGGTTGTTCTTTCTGAACCTCGCTCTCTTTTCTCTCTCATGCATCTCTCTTGTAGGCGTTCCCTGGATCTCAGCTGCTGGTAAGTTTTGTTTTCTTTTGCATTTCTGTAGGTCAAATCTTCGCTCTGGTCATCACTGTTGACAATTTATTGCTTGTGTGTTTCTTTGGTGTTACTTTTGAGCTGTATTTTAGGACACCTGTTGAAGAGCCACATTAAAAAAACTAAATAAAAATGCAGTTTAAGTTTCATTTTCTCGTTGAATTAGGCAAGATGTTAGGTGAAAAGAGAGTTATAGCAGACAGGATAGGACAACTGGCTTATCCTGTCCATATGCAGGGTCTTCCTAAAATGAAATATTATTAATTAGCAGCAGATGCTGTAACTATATAGACCAGATAGAGCTTTCTGAAAAAAAATCAGTTATAAAGCAAAACTTACTCTGTGACAAATACAGACACAGAGGAGAAGAGAGAGAGAAGAGAAAAGCAGCAAATTGCTCTTGGTTTGGCTACAGAGCACTCCCAGGACTTATCACAAATATCAGGCCATAAGGGCACGTGGCCAGAGGCCAAGTCCTGGAAGTACACACAACTCTGCTTCAGCTGGCAAACAGCAATTATCCATGTTCCTTACCTGAGGGATGGTAAAGGTGCCTGGGGAGCCGGGCATTACTCAGCACCACCCTGCTCTGTCACTGGAGCAGGAGTTTCAGCAGGTGGTTCAGTTACCTTTGTCTGAGACACAATAAACCCTGATTAGAGGCAAAGAGCAACCTCCAGACCCTTCCTCTATTCAGTGGCACAGCCAGCATAACCCAGGTTTTAAAGTAATCAAGAAAAATGAATCCCCAGAAAATTAATATTAGTGTATTTCTTGTAATTTTTGTAATTTTTATTTTTGTAATCTTGTAAAGTTGAGTGTATTTCCTGTAATTATTTCACAGCAGATTCTGTCAGGGGAACACCTCAAGTAGACACAGAATGAGAAAATCTTTCCTTGTTTAGGTAAAATCTGGTTTGCAAACAGTTTCCTGAAATGGTCTGGTCCGAGCAGTTCAGGAAATGGACCTAGAGCTTTCAAATCCATCTCTTATACTACAGACAGACTGAGGGTTTGAGGAAGCTGGAAAATACAACTGGTTTCTCTGCACTTCAAAAACAGTTGTTACAGCCTGACCTTACAGTCTGACCCCAATTAAGGACTCTCCAGAAGCAATCCCTATCCCACTGCCAGTTCCATTTAAGATAAGCTGCTCATTCTCCAAGAGGGTCAGAAGCAGGCAGGGAAATCAGCACTTCAGAGCTGTTCACACAGCACACCAACAAAAAACTTATCAAAAACTCATATAGGACAGAGGGTCTTGAGCATTCACCCCATCAGAACCTCAGTCTCTGCCACACAGACTTATAGAATCACAGAATGGTTTGGGTTGGAAGGGCACCTTGAAGATCATCTCGTTCCAATCCATAGCAGGGACACCGTCCACTAGCCCAGGTTGCTCAGAGCCCCATCCAACCTGGCCTTGGACACTTCCAGGGATGGGGCAGCCACAGCTTCTCTGGGCAACCTGTGCCAGGGCCTCACCTCCCCCACACGGAAGAATTTCTTCCTAATATCCAACCTAAACCTACTCCCTGGCAGTTTGAACCCATTCCCCCATATCCTGTCACTCCAGGCCCTTGGAAATAGTCTTGTCCCATCTTTCCTGCAAGTTCCCTTCAGGTGGCCACAATCACGTCACCCTGGAGCCTTCTCTTCTCCAGGCTGACCAACCCCAATCCTCCCAGCCCTTCCTCCCAGCAGAGCTGCCCCATCCCTCTGGCAGCCTGCTGGCCTCACCTCTTTGCCCTCCTGAGCTGGAGCGCTGGCAGGACGGGGCCGGCGCCGGTAGTTGTAGGGGCGGCGGTAGCCGCGGCGAAGGGGCTGCTGGCCCATGGCGTTGGCCTCGTGGTGGTTCTCCTTGTTCTCGGCCTCCCCGGTGGCTGGGGCAGGGCGTGGGCGAGGGGGCCCTCTGAGGAGGGGCAGAACCAGGTGTTAGGCATGAAAGATAACCAAGAAGGTTAAACTACAGTAATTTTATCCCAGCAAAGCCTTCCATAACCAATTCCACTCTTAAACCATCTCCAGTGTGAGCAAACCATCCCTCTGGAGTTTGACTGGCACAGGGTTGAAGAGGAAAGACAAGCAAGGTGGGTGTCTCTTCACTGCTGAAGATACATCAGCATATCCTACAACAAAGCTGTAGTTATCCATTTGAATTGCTGGCTAGGAGAAGAAACAAGCCAGCAGTGGCCACACAGGCTGATTTGCTATGTTAGCCTTGGTGTGGCTGTATTCCAGCCCAGGCCTAATAATTATTGGTACAACCCTTGGGAATCTCACTTCACCTGTCAGCCACTCCTGGGTCTTTGCCTGCCAGCCTCCCATTGGCTTCCTCACTGGGGATTTCCTGAGCCAGATACAGTTTGCCTTTCCAGAGAGATCACAATGCTGTTTTCTTTAGTTATTTCACCAGTCTCCCCCGAGCTCATGGAAGCTTTTAACATCATCAACATCCTATGGCATGAAAAAGCTCCAGCAATCTGCTGCTTGCCCAACAACCTGAGCCAGTAACCTGAGCATGAGTCAGCAGAGCACCAGTGCAGCAAAGGCAAAATGGGCCCTGGGCTGCACCCCCAGAGCCAAGAGCAGCAGAGAGATGTGAACAAACCAGATGGAATCTTGAGGTCCCTTCTAACCTTGCCTGTCCTATAGTTCAATGAACCTCACTTTGTTTTTCAGCAGGTCTCCCACTTCCTTCACTTGAAGGCTCCTCATAGCACACTCTTTTATCAGAAGAGCAAGAAGAACAATTGTGCCATCCTTTCCATGCTACTCATTACTCCGAGGACCTCTGTAATCCACCTTTATTTGTCTCTTCTCCCAGCCTCTGAGTCCTCAGTCACTTCACTCTTCACACATTTGTTCCCCTTCAATCATTTTAAGAGTTTTCTTATTATTATGGAAGTTCTCCAGGCCCTTTAGCACCCCTTTTCTCCAAAGGCTCTAGCAAGACTTAACTCCAATAATCCTGTTTTGTTACCTTCTCCCTTAGGAGTTTCTCAAGGAATGTAAAATTTACATCTTAACTGACAGCAATACCCTCCACTAACAAAGGATGTACTACTATATTAGATTACATGCTCCCATGTCAGAGGTAGGACACAACTTCTGCTTTTACTGAATACTGAGGTTTCCTTTGTACCTACAAGTAGCACCAGGGCATAAAACCAAGCTTGTGTGACATGTAGGACTGAGTTCAATGTGCATAAACTACTGTCTGCAGTCCACAAGAAATGTTACAGAGCACACCCTGCCCCAGCAAATGACATGGACCCTGCATCTCACTTCAATTGTGAGAAGCAATGGGATACAAAGAATTCTTTGCCCTCCTTTGGCCATGTCTCCAAACAACATATAAGCACATTTAACAAATTCTCCAGTTGTTTCCTTATTTCTGTGGCTCACCTTTCTCCCAGTAATTAAAGTGCTTCTCACTGTCCCTACCATTTGCAGAAGTGCCCCTGCACTTAGAGGGCTGTGTAGGACATACAAGCACCTGAATTCCAAGCAAAGGAAACGGCACCAACCTGCGGTAGCGGGGCCGGTAGGTAGTAGGATTCCTGTGCACTTGCTGAAGTTGTCCTCCTTCTGTGACCCCATCCTTGATTTCTCCCTCAGCACCCTGCTACCAAAGGAGAAGAGACAGTCAAAGATGAATTGTTACCTTATTTGACAGGCAGTGTATTAACTATAGAGCCAAATGATCTGGGAGCCAGTCCAAACCCAGTGTATCAGAAACACCTGCACTGGTAAAAAAGAAGCAGCAGATTCTCAAAAGGCTTTAATTTGGGCAAAGAGGAAGGCAATACAAGAGCCAACACTGCTACCCCTGTTCCTCACAGGAACAGACTAAAAAACTACCCAATGATGCCTCCTCCCTGCCTGCCAAAAAAGGCAGAGACCTTGACAGTTCTCCCTGGTGCACATTCCAGTGTGTTTCGAGACATGGCATTGCACTGTAAGGGGTGAATGTGTTATGGAGAGGCAGCTACTGATCAGGACACTTCCCAGTTTGAAAAGTTAACAGAAAGAAACATTCTAGAGACCCCTTCTAGCTCCATTCTACACAAAGCCCCGTTCCACAGAGAACTCCCACAAAAACACCGAGAAATCTGAAGGCAGAAAAACTGTATTACATCACATCAAATACTCTTCTACACACTCAGTCTTGTCAGCCTTTCAGAGATGCAGTGGTTCTCTCTCCCTTTTAGTTGCTAAAGCTGATAGTGATAAAGCTGTATGTCAGTTTGGTGGTTTTGTGTTTAAATGCCAGCCATCAGCAATGTCTGTTCTTTAAAGTGGTACCTGATTTGCAGTTCTCAGTGTGCTACTCTTCCCTTTAAAAGAAGGAATTTAACAAGACATCTAGAAACAGAAGTGCATCTTCTGCATCTGATCCAGTAGGAAGCAAAAGCCTCCTGACAGCCTTTAGTACTCTACATTTGACAGGTTTCCTTCCAATTCTACACCACCATCATATTTTGCTCTATTTTAATGCTGCATAGGCAGAGAACTTTTCCTTAGATAAAATAACATGATGATAAACATTTAAAAAGCCTGGAGTGCTGTAGGTCATAACAAGAAATCCTGGGGAATTAAATGAACCTCAGTGATCAACCCTGACAATCTTACATAAAATACTCTCCAAATGCATTAATAATTTCAAGTGCAGTTTGTAGCTCTTCAAGTTCTCATAAAGCAGAGACTTGGTCTAGAGGCAGGTGGAATATTTCATGTGCTGTATCCAGAAATAGCTAGACCACCTATTCTTAACAATTTGACAGGGTCAACTGCTTAGTATAAAAAAATCTGAATGAAATTTAAAAAGCATCAACCAGTCTAATTGTAGGGAGGAGCACTCAACATTTTTCATTAGCTGAAGCTCTCCCATAGCCCTTGACAATCAGCATCACATTCACAGTTCTTTGAAAGGCACTACTGGATTTTTTTACATGTTTTTACTGGCAAAGCCCAAGTCCACTCCTCCCTGCAGAGGGTTGGGCTGGAATCTCAGCTACAAGACTCCATCTCCTGTAGAGATGGAAAGAATGACTAGACCTGAGGAAGCATCACTTGAAAACATTGCAAACCTTTTCCTCTTCATCTTGAACTGAATACTGTTATATCAATATTTTAAATGGTTTTGGCTTAAACAGTCAGCTGAAAACAGAACAGCAAAGCGACTGAATTGTTTAGCCCAGAAGCCCTGATAATTTCCTGCACTTCTATAGCAGCACAAAAATTCAATGAACACATTACATTAGTATCACTGTCAATTGATCAGAAGTGAAGTATGGCTCCAGAATAAAACAATTATGCTGTCATAACTCACTGAAACAGGTGTAATTCCACCAGAAAACAGAACCAGGACTTTGAGGTCTTGTTTGACCATATGATAGTAAGTATATGAGATTAATTTATTAGGAAAGTTTCTTGAAAGCATGTCTAGCACACACGTGTTCACTCAATCTCCTCCACAGAAACCTCCCAACTGAGCCTGTACATTCAAACAAAACATTAGGTCATCCTAAAGGGCAGGTTAAAAATCCTGAAGATTTTTAGTTACAGCAGGCCTGGGTACACTGAAACCTTTTCCTTCAGCTGTGCAGAAAGAGTAAATACACTTTCAGCAAACACAGCTCAAGAGTGGCCAAGAGCTGGAAACACTCCCTCAAGTAGAGAGGCACAACCTCCAATGCCTCTGTTATTGGGACATTGAATGAAACAGAACTTGCTCCCAATTTTAACAGATAATATCAAATCCAGAGGAGCAGTCCATGCATTGATGGCAAGACATGACTTTCAGAGGATGCTCAAGCCAAAGGAAGGACCAACAAACCTTATAAGCAATGGGAAACAATGACCACCCAGGTTCATGTCCTTCTGTAAAGCTTTTAAGCTTTTAAGGCTGTAATTCTTCCAGAGTCAGTGATCCCAAAGAATGAGCAGTATCCTTTCCATTATAAAATGCCATATGATTGCTAAAGTCATCAAGCACAGGGCACACAACAGCTGAGGTCTGGTACCCACACCAAATCAGCCTGGGACTCAGATATAAGCAAGCCAGAGGAAAACAGGACAATAATCACAATTTGTTCCCCTTGTGTACATCTTCAAGGACTGGGATCCAAGTGTGAGATGAAAGCCAGGCTTTTAGCTGCATGAGTTTGCATTAGATAAGAGAATGCAGCTCAACACAAGTACATTTAGCAGAAGCACAATGTGGACAGGAGCAGTAACTGCTAGAACTACAGTCATGGTCCTCATGCTTACTTCTTCCTCTGCAAAAACCTGCAGGGAAGATGCTTAGGAAGTCTTGCAGATGTAATGAACAGTGGTGCATAGCTGGTTTAAAGGGGTAAAAAACCCCAAACACCATTATCTTTACACAGAACACTTGTAGGCAGAGGCCTATGAAGGGATGATAAAGGGAGGTTTCAGCCAGCTGGTCAAACTACTGCCATGCCATGCAGAAGTGACAAACTTCTAAAATAAATCCCATTGTCCAAGTAAACCATATATAACCATAACTTGGAGGGTTATGAGTAATATAATATGTTTGCTTCAGGTAAAGGGCATGGTGAGCCACTTAGGGTCTCAGCCCTTTGTGTTTACTTTTCAAACCAACACCCAGGGAGATGTTTTTAACACATCCTAGAAAAACATGACAAGGAAGGGCTACCAGATACCAAATAAAAGAAAGTATCAGTGTCAACCTCAACGATGCGCTGGAGGAACCCGGAATGTTACTGAAGAGCACTCACAACTCAGTTAATCATTGACAGCTCACTATGTGCCAGTGCTGAAGGTGTAGTTCCCTCTCATGGAGAGCTGCTGAGGAGGTGGGTGACCAGCACTAAAGGAACTAAACTCACACTCCGAGGTGGCCCACGGCGTCGGCCGAAGTAGCCCCGTCGGTAGCGGCGCCGGTCGGCGGCGTAGCGGCTGCCTTCCACAGGGACTCCGTCTGGACCAGTGACATTGGCTGCTTCTGCACCCTGAGAGCACAACACACAGTCAGCCAGGGGCTGGGAAAACAACAGCCAGCTACAGGGAGAGGATGAAACAGCAAAGAGGCTTTTTGGCCCAAGTTCCAAGCTACAGCGATTCCCTTCTCCCACGGAGCGCAAAAGCAGGTTTGTTATTCCCAACCCCATAACCCAGAGTTATGATCATGAGTTAAGGTCCTAAGATCATATCAGGCTGAGTTTGGAGAGGGAAGCAAGAAGTAACTGATTAAAGACAAAGACATGAAACCCCCATCACCCTCAAAAAATGTTCAAGAAAGTAGAAGTGTAAAGAACTTGGAAGTTCTTACAGTTACTAAACTACCAAACTCCAAACAAACTCTCCAGAGCAATACATGCCTCAGTTAATGAT
Source organism: Lepidothrix coronata (assembly GCF_001604755.1). NCBI lineage: Eukaryota > Metazoa > Chordata > Aves > Passeriformes > Pipridae > Lepidothrix > Lepidothrix coronata. The sequence continues at coordinate 2,380,159 of NW_016690309.1, read as the reverse complement.
TGCTGGGCAGGCTGCAAGCTTTGAATGCTCTATCAGGTAAAAATTACAAATTCTAGAAGCACTGGCATGTAGTTGAGGTAGAGTTTTGACACATATCTAGAAACACACCTTGATGAAGCCTTTAAAAACCAGCTCTCCCATAGAAAAGCTGTAGGAATGCCACCTACCCGGGGATTAACACATCAGACAAAAACCCCAGAGACACAGGCAAGGTTCTGTGTCACTCCCCACTCTGCTGGGCCACACTCCATAATCTCCTACCTTTTCTCCCTCGACCACATCAAATTCCACAGTCTCTCCATCACCAACACTGCGCAGGTACTTCCGGGGGTTGTTTTTCTTTATTGCCGTCTTTAAAGAAAAAAAGATGCAAAATCATATATTTTTGTGTGTTACTTACCTTATAAATTCATAACCACATAGATGAGGGAAGGGCAGCATTCTTCTGCTACAGTCCCAACTCTACACACCGGATCAGTCACCACACCAAGACAGTTCAAACACACACGTCTCTCATTTTACAGTCCCACCAATACTCAGTCAAAGTTTACTCTTTTCTCACTATTTTTGAGTTTATACATCAGGATCCACTCTGTCCAGTGAGCTAAACATCCAAATCATTACAGTTCATACTGAGTGTTTCATCTCCTGCAAGCTACACCAAGGCAGCTCTAGCAGCAAGTGTGACCTGTGCCTTTGGTTATTAGGACACCTGTAGACCATCTATAGAGAAAAAAAACCAAAATAATAACACTGTTATTAATAATAACGTCATTATTAGTAATAACACTATTATTAGTTATATTAGAATGCTTTAATACTACTAACAACATGGATTTGCATCAAAACCTCAGGCTCACGGGAACACTCAAACCTCCTGGCATGACTTTCAGTCTGTCAACTACAGATGCCTTTTACTCTGTGGAGTATTTCCAGGATTCCACAAAAATTGGTTGGATTCCATAAAAGTAGGCAAGACAAGCCTACTGTCTGTTCATCAGGTAAGGCTTCATCAACTGGGAGAGGCCAGGGGAGAAAACACATGTACTGTACAAGCCAATTTAGTAGCCATTTTTTAACTGAAATTATGTTGGATTGTTAAAGCCCAATTCACTTTAAGTTTCCTGATCTGGGCATCTTTTGTCAGCAGGAAGAGGGAGGTGCAGAACCAGTAAACAGAAACACATGGAAATACAGGGCATTAATCCAGCTTAAGAAATGGGATGTAGGGCAGAAAGAGAAGAAAGTTGGCATATCTGCAGTACAAGGAAAACAGGCAGAGTGCAGCTCAGAGGAGTTGTTCCCTGTGTGTGGTAGAATATTCCTTCAGTCAACAACAGCCCAAAAGCATTTCTCACTGAAGGAAAAATCTAATCAGCTTAAAGTTGATCTTGACTAGTTCAGGGAATGTGTTCTCCTTGCTGCTGAATACAATCTCCTCTCTGTTTCAGGCAACAGGCCAGCCTGTCCTTGTAGCCACACCTGTCCCTGTACCCTGGAGCATCCCTGAACGGCTTCAGGAAGAATCTGAGAGTGTACATATTGTTACTACCAAAGCAAAAACAACCCAAGAGGCTGTTTGGGGTTTTTTTTATACACAGAAACAGAACGAGTTGTCAAGTGAATTCTTTGGGGAATTATTTTAGCAAGCAGAGACTCACACCATTAGCTCAGACAACTCTGTTTGCTTTCTGCTGACCTTTTAGTGCAACTGCCCCATTTCTAAAAATCACACAGAGGTGTTTGCTTTTCCATAAATGTTATATTGCATAACCTGCCAACAGGAGACAGAGGCTGCTACACTCTAGGCTGGGGCTTGTTTTATAAAGGCAATCAGGACAATTTTGAGTAAATCCTAGAATTCCAAGCAGGAACTATGCAGCTTTACTACTTACAACTTCAGCTGCAGGTAAACACTGCTGAAATAAGCCTCTAACAAGCCTAAGCTCTAAGCTTGATGGAAAGACTTTTACCATGTGTATCCAGAGGGGAGAAAGCACTGTTCTCCCTGTTACTGTTTACCAGCACCCTGCAGGCTCCAGCTCCTCTGATTCAGAAGACAGATGTTTTATATTAGCATAGACAGCACTCAACAACAAAGCCTTTCCTTTCCAAAGGGGACACTGATGAACAGGCAGCTACAAGAGTCTTCAGAGCCAGTTCAGGGTTTTGTTTGAGAGAGTTCTTCCCATATGCTCACACCAGCACATCCCATGCACATCCAGGACTGTCACAGTAACAGCCAAAGGTTGTTATAATGGGTACAGGTGCACGATCAACACAATCCAGTGGAGCAAAGAGAAAGAAAGAGCCTTACAACAGAAGAGATTAACTCCTCCCCACTGCTCGTTGATTCAAACTATACCTAATTAAACTGGACTTCTCTGGCTGCTGACACTTGGAATGGTGTTAACATTGCAAGGCACACTCCGCCCCACCACGATTGATCCCTGCTGCTCACACCACCTGTAGCTGGCTGACACAGTGCCCCCGACAGCACCTTGCATGAACCAAGCAAGACTGAGCAGGTGAAGAACTGCCCTTCCCAAAAAACACTGCTTGGGTCCCCAGCAAGACAAAGGGTTAACTCAAAGCAAGCCATGCATGCCCTAAAAAGAAAAGCATTTTAATCTGTACTAGGTTTATAAATAGCATCCAATAGCCAGACACCAAGCATTAACCCCCATTCCAATCATGAGATTGGCCTGTTCCCTCCCCACGAGGATGCAGGCAGGGGAGGCAGGGAGGAGGCTGGATCCATTCAACTAGGTCAGCCTTATTCTGAAGGGATTAGGCATGTAATCCAGCCCCTCCCGGGCGGCGCGGGGAGGAGGGGCAGAGCCGGAGCGGGAGCAGGATGTTTGCTCACAGCAGGGATTTGCCTCCCTCACCGGGTGGCCCCAACAGCAGCACCGGCCAGGACGGGCCAGGCTCTGGGCCGAGCTCTGCTGAGGAACATCCCACTGCAGAAACATCTACTCTGCCCACCCCGAGAGGGCTGGTCGGGTGCAGGCCTGCACATGATGTGGTATTTCTGAACCAAAGCCAGTTTTGCTCTGTGTTCACTCCCAGAGGACTCTCAGCCCCAGGAGATTGAAGTGCCCGCCTCCATCCCCCCTCCACACACACCCACCAGGTCACATTTAGGGGAACAGGCCCTACGGGTGAAGGAGACAAAACAGCACAGGGAACAGCAGCTTGCTGTTTGGGTCTCTGCAGGCAGCTTTCCTAAGCAGAACATTGATCCATGTCATCTCTGTCATCAGCACAACAGCCATTTTCCAGGATATCCTCTCACTCTCTCAAAGAGACCTCATTTGTCTTCAAGGCAGTTGTACAGTGCTGCCTATCCAGAACATGTTTCTGTTACCAGAACTCTTCCCACCCTCCTCTGGACACACTCCTATCAGAGCACCAATGTCTCAGCGTGCTCACAGCATTAGTCCTTTAAGAAAGGAAAATGACCATTAAAAATCAATATATGCATTGACAGCTCTTGCTCTAAAGTCCACCAGCTGAACCAGGAATGTGCACTGTGCACACTTCCCAACATCACCTTCACTCATTGTGGGCACTGGCCTTACTCCCTCCCAGCTTTATCCAGTTTCAGTCTACACCCTATGACCCAGAGAAACAGTTATCACAGGCTATTTAGTCACAAAGCCACGGGAACTAAACCAACTCTCAGGGTTGACTCAAATAACTATATATGCACATATCCTCATCCTCTGTGAGCAGCCCTGAATACAAGTTTCCTGGTTGCATCTGATGGAAATACTGTCACTTATGCCACAGAGAAAGTTCATGCTTTCAAGGATCATGTGAGCCTGCAGACATTTTATGTGGGACCAGCTCTAGGGGCACTATTTCATTTTCTGGTGAATGATGCAAGTGATGCACAACCAGGTCTAGGCCAGTAATCAGTTTACACCAGCATGGAGACAGCATCCTCTGTCTTGCCATCATTTGCCTGCAACCTGAGAGTCCCAGGATAAACTTAGAACAGCCTCCTGACAGCTCAAGGAAAGTGAACCAATGACAAGCCTCTGGGCCAGCTCTCCCTGCCTGGGCACACTTGGCACAAGGCCTTCCTCCTCTTCTTCCTGGGAGCAGCTGCCTCGTGCACAACAGCTGATGGCAACACTGGCTGGTCAACAGCCAGACTAGCTCACTTTCTCCCCAATACCAGGGAGGGCAGGCAGAACAAACCTGCAAATGAGGAGGGAAGGGAAGAACAAAAGACACAAGGAGTGTGAGGAAATGTCGGGGTGGAGAGAACAAGCACCAAGTACTTACAAACAGAGGAGGAGACAACCAAACAAAAACACAAACCACACCAGAAAACTCTCCAAGCACCTTTAGTGCTCAAACTGGAGCAGACAAAAAGAAAGCATGAAGGGTTATAATAACTCTTCAGTTAAACTCCAGAGAGAAGGAAAGGAAAATATAACCTAATATTTCTCCATGAAAATTCAAACATACACATTCATTCAAGGTATCTGCAGTCAATATTTTAAGAAGCTAGGACAAGGTTGGGTGGCTGTGGCAGGAGTTGCATTAGAAACCTACCATAGTACACAACTCTAAGCACAATCACTGCTGTCTTACCTGATGAACAAACACATCTTCTTTGGTATCATTTCTGTGAACAGAAAACAAGAAGTCGTAAGAGTTTAGGCTAAGAGACTTAAATAGAAATTCCTGGCTTTACAAGTGAAACCCTCCTTCTCTCAGCCTGTAGCACATGCCCTGAATTCCATACATTCTGTCTAAGTCTACGCTACCAAAACCCTGCTCTGAACTTGTAGGGTCATATGCTTGAGAGCAGAAAGGACTCCCCAGCCTTCAAAAGTGTGAGAGGACAGGGGGAGGTTCTCTGTAATCTTCTGGCAAACATTCAATGTTTTGTTTTTGCACAGGGCACAGTTAATGACTGGACTGCTTGTTTTTCACTATTCTAATTCCTCAAAAACACTTGCACAGGGAATGCAACCTGAGCTGTTACCCCAGAGGTCAAACAAGACTATCAGCAGGACTGACCGCAGCTGTTAACAGAGATCTCCTTTCAGTGAAACTCAAAGCAACCGTGCACAAGAGGTGTTAGGAGAGTCCACGGGAGCAGGACCCAGACATGGATTAGGCCAGACAGTTCAGGCTTCCACGTGCAAAACATGAAGATAAGTCTGAGACCTTGATTCTGTGTTCCCATACAACAAGGGAGAGCCTAAACCCTGCCATCTGTTCATTCCCTCTGCAAACACAACGGGCAGGTCAAAGAGCTTGGGAAGATAATGCATAATCTAAAACTTGTTGTACTGGATTGAAGCAATTGCAGGCTTCACTTTAGGAAGACAGCTAACAAGTTATTACACCATAACCAGCTGAAGGCTCTTAAGTCAACTGCTATAAAAGATTTTAAGAGTACTTCCTAACTCAAACTTTTCCTCTAAGCTTACATAACACTGGCTAGTAACCTCCAGGGACTGAGATCAACACTGCACCAGAACTGAGACAGGGGGTCTTCTCCCCGCCCCCCCCGCTGCACCTACCCAAATCTACCTGATGTGTAACAGCTCAAGGACTTCCAGAATGAAATAACTTGCCAGGTATGTCTTTTGCAAGAGCTCAGCATGCAGGCGTTTCATTCTTCATAAAGCACACAAGACATTTAAGCCACTCAACCCCACAGATATTCCAGCCTTAAAAGCCAGAGTTTTCTCCAGTAACTTGGAAGCAGGGGTCCTGGGCACCTAAGGCTGCAGGGTGATCGCTATTACCTACACCTGTGTGGATTATCAATGCCATCCAGAGCTTTGTTTGTGTTCAAAGGAGAAGGGGAAAAAAAGAGACAAAAAGAATTTCTATGAAAGCCAGGCCTGGAATATCTTCAATGAGGTGCCATCAGAGCATCTCAATGTGTATCCACAGGAGGTGTATTGACCAGTTAACACTTAAACTTTACCCAGAAGTATTTCCCTTCTTCCTGCCCTTTAGAAAACAGCCAGGCAGTCAGGAAAGATTATGCAGCTCATTAAAGGTGCAGTATGAGTAAACTGAGAAAGGTAACAGACCAAATCTGTAATGAGTTTGACCCTTTCCGTTTTCTCCCTTTAATTGGAGGGTGGGGTGTTTAAGGAAAAAAGCTTGTTGAGTGCCTGGCCAAAGCTGACCATCAACTGCAGGAAGCCAGGAGTCAGGTCCCCAGGTCCCTGTTGCAATTACTAATGCATGGCATGTTATCTGCACCACGAGTCTATCACAATTTAAACATACCTGTTGATAAAGCCGTATCCATTTCTGACATTGAACCACTTGACTGTGCCAAGAACTTTGGTGGCTGGAAAGAAAAAGTTAAAGAATTTAATCTAAAGCATAAGAAAGTACAACAATGTTACAAAAATACTTTTATACTTGCGTGGGAACTCGCCACCAGACCTATTCTGTTCTCTTAAAGAGAGAACATCTCCCAGCTCAGTTTATACTAATGTAGTGGCAAGAAACAGACTGTTCTTCAGCCAAGAGTGTAACACACAGCACAAAGCTCTATTTCCAGAATTGTCCATCCATCTCTTCTCTTTTTGTATTTCTTATCCCAGAAAGGGGCAGCAAAGTTGACAATCCCACTGCAATTCATCAGTTCTCTTTAGCTCAGTAGCCAGACATGAAACATAGCTGAAGAAAGCTGTTTAAAACTGCTTTCTTTCACTTGGAGTTACCCTTCTTTCTTCCCTGGAAATCAGACTGGCCAAAGCAGCAGTATCAAGTACTATGTCTCTCAAGTGAAAAGGCAGCACATCCCTGTTTTGGCCCAGCTCTTTCTTGCATTGTCATAATTACTTTAACCAAATAAAGACACCATAAGACTTTTTTTAATATTCCTGCTTCTAGAGATCAGCTGCAAACTGTCCAACTTGATGTTCCCTGACTTCCAGGATCAAGACAAGCTCCTGTCTCAACACTGAAACTGCATCTACTTAGAAGCCATACTGCAGTGTCTTATAGGATCTGGCAAAACCTGTTCCTCCAACTTATAGGAATGTGTGGGAGGAACTCAACAGTGATGGAGGCAGTTCAACCCCTCCTTCCCTCTCAGCAACTGGGTGGACACAGCAAACTTGTACTTTTCAGACCTCTTCCAAAAGGAGAGGTTTGGCTTCTACAATTAAACACAGCCTGAGCACAAGTATCTAAGCAATCTATGTAGCACTTACTTGAAAAGGACCCAGTCACCTACAGATGACTGCTTGCTAAAAACCTTATACCTATGTTTTGGGGGTACCTAAGAGAACCTAAGAGACAATTAAAGGGAGAACAGTCTAGAGAATCTCCAATTCAGAAGTCCAAGCCACTCTGCTGGAGGCAAGAACTCACTGTAAATTGTCACCTTTATCCTCTCTATGCCTGCATTCTTCCCTAAATGCCCAGACGAGATGACAGAGCCAGACAGACCTTCAGTCCCACGAAGTCTTGCCATTCTCACACACCCCTCTGAACACAGACCTCAAATGAGAATGTTTGACACCAGCAGCCCATTGCAGTACTGCTGCTGTTATTACTTCAATAACAGGCCTCTTCTCGTCCCATTTTTAGAAGTAAAGTTTTTGGTCTCCTTTAATATGCTTTTTAGCAGAAAATGTTCTTAATTAGAAGAAGCAAAGCCATGTTAAGACTGAGACATCACCTAGAAAAAAGGGCTCTGCCCAGTACAAAACATACATTCCCAAGAATTCTTGTTTACAGAGATAAAAAAACCCTAAGTTTCACTGCCTAACACTGACTCAGTGAGAATCTTCAGCATCAGTATTTATAGGGACATCACTACATACAGATGCTTTCTGCTACCACAAAGGCTCTGGCTGGAAGAGCTCACTGCACTAACACAAGAGGAGAAGGAGGGAAGCACAGAAACAGGTGCCAATTGCAGGTTTTAGCTACTTTAAGAAACAGTGCTAATACCACTGATTCCCTCAACATCATCCTTTCCCTCCCCTGCAAAACAGCTTTGGAATCTGTTGGCCTATTTCAATCAGATTAGGAAGAGGAGGAGAAGCTTAGGAAGCATGGCAAAACCCCTCAGAGGAGTCAGGGAGCTGGGGGAACGAGGGGCAGTCACAATTCACTCTCCGTGTGTCACAGTTTCAGAGCAACTTTTGCACAAGTCGCAAGAAACCAGGGGTGAGTACTGGGGAAACACTATTCCCTACAGACATCGGTCTTACAGTATTCCCTAAGTGTTGCTGTGGGGCCAAAGAACCTCGGCCGACAGCACGACTCTGAACATCCACGTGGCCATGGCACAGTCACTGGAAAGCCTGAGCTGTCCCAACAGGGAAGTCGGGCAAGGAGGAGAACAAGCCCAGAGGAAAACACAGCAAGGAGTTAAACTGATGAGTCAGAGAAGGTGGTTGATGCGATGTGATGACGTCTGTCCCACCAGTGAAAGCCCACATATTGCTACAAGATGCTGTACTCTGATGCTATCAGAGGAAACAATCATCAGCCACTCCCACCCGTGACAAAATAACCTTTTAACAAGGAAAGCCAAAGCTTCCTGTGACCAGCAGAACAGAGAGTTGAGTAACCCTTATCCCTATTCCTAGAAGTCAGACACTTAGATGCCCTGGGCATTTGCTTCTAAGGAGATCTTTGTAAAAAACTTAAGTGACCATAATTACACCACCATCAAGAGGGACATTTGAGGTGGACTTTAAGGCAAGGCCATTTCAATTAGCACTATCAGTGCTATCAGTGATCATTTTCCTCACAATTCCTACTAAAAAGCTTGGTAGCAAAAGGGCCATTGTGCAAAACCATCCCCATGGTGGTTTTCATTTTCCTGCTAGTCCGGGAAAAGTATTTGTGCATTCACTTCCCCCCCTACCCCTTCTCAAAGCAAAAGCAACTGGCGGACAAGACAAAAACGTTACCAAAAATGAAAAAAACCATGTTAATGCAAGAAGAAGCCAGACACACCAACAGGTACGGATGTGCTGATTATTGTGCTCTAATTACTGATAAATCAGGTAACAGGAGGAAATCACACAAACCGTGCCTCTAATCTCTGTTTTGCCAGAATTCTTCCTACCTCCACTCCAGAGAAATCCTTTACCTGGCTCCTCTCTGCCGCAGTAAGACCTCAGTCTTTCCCTTCAGAATAGAAGGTGCTGTCATTCTTTAGTGAAGTCTGCGACTATTAGTCAGCTTCAACTTTGCTTTTAAACAGCCTCTTGGAGTCACACAGTTACAAATAGCAGATCCCTAGTTCCACAGATTCAACCCTTGTCCTTTTCAACAAGTTGACCTTATTTAATCACAAATTAAAAAAAAACAAAAAAACCCACGCTTGCTATGCACTGGGTTTGAGAGATGGCAACATGGGATTTTCACAGAACATGCCGAGTTGGAAGGGACCCACAGGGATCATCGAGCCCAACCCTTAGCCCTGCACGGGACCATACCCAAGAATCACACCATGTGCCCGAGAGTGTCATCCAAAGGCTTCTTGAACTCTGTCAGCCTTGGTGCTGTGACCACTGCCCTGGGGAGCCTGGGTTTTCTGCCTCTTTACTGAAAACAAATTAGAAACTAGGGAAAAAACAAACAAAAAACCAAACAAGCACCGCAAACTCCCAAAAAAGCCCCAAACAAGCACACCCCACTAAACCCGTTCTTTATAGACAGAAAAGTTGTGCCAGGACCTTAAAACTAAAGAGAGGCACACAGAGCGTTCCGCAGCAGCCCCTTCCAAGCGGGGCAGCGCCGGCAGGTGCCGGGCAGAGGCTCCCCAGGGCTGTCCCTCCCTCGCTGTCCCGGCCGCCGACAAACCCCGGCGCTCCGGCCCGGGCGGGGGAGGCACGGCCGCCTCCCTGCCGGGGCAGCGCCCGAGGAGCGCTCCCCCGGCCCGGCCCGTCCCACAGGTGCGCCGGCAGCTCGGACTCACCCAGCACTTTCTTCTCCGACTCGGCCGCGGCCGTTGTGGCGGCGGCGGCGGCAGCGCCGGGGGCCGCCTCGCCCACAGCCGCGCCCGGCGCGGCGGCGCTGCCGGGGCTCTTGGCACCGCCGTCCGTGGCGGCGGGCGCGGCGGTGGCAGTGGCGGTGGCGGTGGTGCTGGCGGCGGCCGGGGCGCTGGTGGTGGCCGTGCTGGCAGCGCTGGTCTCCGCCGCCTCGCTCATGGTGCCGGCAGGGCGGTGGCGGCGCGTGTGGCTCGGGCCGCGCTGGGTCTTACTGGCCCCAAAATGGCCCCGCCGAAGTTTTAACACAGTCAGCGAGGGCCGGCGCCGGCACGCGCGCCGCCTCATTAGCATTTAAAGGGGCCGCGCCGGCGGCGTGAGGGGAGCGGGGCCGCTCCCGCTGCGGGGCGGGCGGCGTGTCCCGACACGGCATCGCATGTCCCGATACCGCACCGCATGTCCCGGCACGGCACCGCGTGTCCCGACACGGCACCGCGTGTCCCGATACCGCACCGCATGTCCCGGCACGGCACCGCGTGTCCCGATACCGCACCGCGTGTCCCGATACCGCACCGCATGTCCCGGCACGGCACCGCATGTCCCGATACCGCACCGCGTGTCCCGATACCGCACCGCATGTCCCGGCACGGCACCGCGTGTCCCGATACCGCACCGCGTGTCCCGATACCGCACCGCATGTCCCGGCACGGCACCGCATGTCCCGATACCGCACCGCGTGTCCCGATACTGCACCGCACCGCGTGTCCCAACACGGCACTACACCGCACGTCCTGACATGGCACCGCATGTCCCGACATAACACCACACTGCATGTCCCGACATGACACAACACGACACATAATGGCACGACGTGCCCCGCTCTGCGCTGGTGCGGCCCCACCTTGAACAGGGTGTGCGGTTTTGGTCACCGCAATATCGGACATGTCACAGAATCCCAGAATGTGCTGAGCTGGGAGGGACCCACAAGGATCATCCAGTCCAACTCCTGGCCCTGCACAGGCCCATCCCCAGAGTCCCCCCCTGTGCCCCAGAGGATCATCCAAACCCTCCTGGAGCTCTGGCAGCCTTGGGGCTGTGCCCACTGCCCTGGGGAGCCTGGTCAGTGCCCAACCACCCTCTGGGGGAAGAACCTTTCCCTGAGATCCAACCTGAGCCTGCCCTGACACAGCTCCAGCCATTCCCTGGGTGCTGTCCCTGGTCCCCCCAGAGCAGAGCTCAGTCCCTCCCCTCCTCTGCCCCTGCCCAGGCACTTGGAACTGCACTGAGGTCTCCCCTCAGTCTCCTCTTCTCCAGCTGAACACACCAAGTGCCCTCAGTGTCCTCACACGCCTTCCCATCAAGGCTCTTCCCCATCTCCTCTGCCCTGGTGTGACTCCTGGGAGTGGTCCTGTGCAGGGCCAGGAGTTGGACTCCGTGACCCCTGTGGGTCCCTTCCAGCTCAGCATATTCTGTGATTCTGTGTGTGATCACAGCCCCTTTACATCCACACCCTCTCGGGGGGTTGGAAATTAGATAACTTCTCTAATTTTTTAATGGTCTTAGTTAACCTTTGGATTAGTTGTTTTAATTAATCTTAATTAGGCCTTAAATTGCTTTTAGCCGGCGAATAGCAAAAGAAGTTGTCATAAAGTACTTTTGTGAGAACGCAGCTCGGGAAAAGTACTAAAACTGTTAAGTTTTGTTAAAGTTAACCTGGATATGCTTCAATAAACAAAGCCCAGGAGAGAAAGATGTATTGATGAAGCTGGACATCTGGAACACAGAATTTATGGACTACAAGGACCTTCTGCAGAAACCAGCAGATAAGGAAGAAGACTGACAAAGGCACAGTGTTTGTGTCAGAAAAAGATACTAAAAAGACTAAAGATATGAGCTAATTAGCATAAGCAATGAGAGATTGATAACCAATAGTGGATAGAACACTAATTAATGAAAGGGAATTATGTAACTTAGAACCAATGAACGTTAATTTCTTTGTCAAAAATGTATAAATAGGTGAAAAAGTGATGTATTGGTGTCTGTGTGGAGGCAGGATTTTTGTCAGCCACGTACACACCCAGCACTGTAAATAAAATAGTGCCTTGCTTTCTGAAACCGAAAAGACAGTGTTAAAGAGTTTTATTTATCCCAAGGATTTCTAAGGTATTTGGAAACAATTTTTGCTCTCTTTTGCAGTTTACACACACCCCATCCTTATTCCACTTTCCCCTCCACATCACTTTTCTAATTTGCCTCTGCTGGTGTCCATCCTTTCCTCCCAGATGGAATTCAGGGGTGTTTTCCACCCAGACAGGCTTCACTACTCCCAGTTCTATTACTTAACCCAATTTCTACAGCCCAGAAATTACTGCTTTTACAGTTCTCCTCATTGCATCCCACTGTACACATAAGAAGCAAAAAAAGCTTTTTGTCCCATAGATTTTAATCCTCCACTTATGTTCATTTCATTACTTTGTATCATTTTCGATTTTCAGGGTACATGAAAATTTCTAAGAGGATTGCTCTTTCAAATGAATTTTGAGAGGAAGGCTTGTTAAGTCAAATGCATAATCAAGACACTGACGTGCACTTGATACATCAGATTTACTGTCAGTGAAGTTGTTAGTTGATTTTTCTTCCTCAAGTTAATTTTAGAATTTACTGAACAGCAACAGCAACAGAAAAAGTGTAGTGTACAAGCTGTGGTGATGTACCGGGACAGAAAATTGGCAGTGACATCTGCCAGCTCCCCTCAGCACTTGTGGATGCATCCCATCAAGGCCTGTGGACTTATGCAGGTCCAACTTGCCTGAGTGTTCCTTGGCTGGATCCTCTTCCACCAAGGCTTCTGTGGTCCAGGAGCCCCTAATTTATCGGTGTGGTTTTGCCTGCCTTCCTGCTTGTCAGGATGGGCAACTCCTGAGCTTGGAGGAGGTGGTTGCTGAACCGAAACCCATTCCATAAAACATAATAAAGCTGCAAAGTTCAACAAGGAAAAGTTAAGAAATACTAGGAATTGGATTACTTGTACACTTGAAGCTCAGCCCCCTTAAGTGTAGGGATAATTATATATTTCTTAATGAGGTGATCACATATTCCTCTTCCCACAGGATCCTGCCTTTTTTTTCTTCAGCGAACGAGCTGGTTTTCAACAGTCCCTTTCATCCTCCTCATTTGATGTGAACTTATTGAATGCATATTATATAACCCTCAGATTAGGTGCAGAATCATTCATTCCCTTCTTCAGGATCCTGTGAGGCTTTTACCATCATGTATCCACGGATCACAAGCACTGATGGGGGCATTTTATCCAGCACCGTGCAACAGCCGGGATTGTCATCTCCGTTCTGGCAATGGGGAACAGAGGCAAAAAGGGATTAATGCCACTCTTTTCAAGTACCTGCTGATTATGTGTGGCTGCCTTGAACACACATGGATTTCTTTTCCAGAGAACTTGCTGTTTTCACAGGTTGGGTGGGACATGAGATGCCTGCCTGAGGCTGGGACATGTGGCACGGAATTTCTTATATGGGGCTATTTTATGTCCTATTTTATTGCAGGGGAGGTTGTTCCTGCAGATCCTGAGTCAGAGGAGATGCCTTGTAAAAAAACAGCAAGTTCAAGGCAGCCACCCATAATCAGCAGATACTTGAAAACAGTAGCATTAATGCTGAAAAGATCTTTAAATGTGCTGCTTAAGGCTCAAATACCAAAAGACAGCTCAGAAAAGCTCAAATTCATCATTGCTCCAAATATTTCATTATTTAAACCAACCCCCGTGAATTTGGAGTGCTGGGAACTGGCAAAAGGATACCATAAGAGTTCTAAATCAGAGAAGTGAAATCTATTTGATGATTTATGGATATCAATATAATTTTTGATTTATAAATATCTCTTCGGGGGCCTCAGGCTCTATCGAGAAATCTGAGGGGAAAACAGGGTTCCTGAATATTTTACATGGTAGATGATATTCAAGGTGGCTGCTTTCACCTGTCTGTAACAGGACACACCGATCCAATAAGGGTTCAAAGGGCAGATTGAACTGATTCTGTAATTAGAAAATGTGGTGTTCACCAAAGCATAAACATTTTGCAGACACAAATCGATTTCTGTAATTGTATTTCTTGGAAAAAAAACAATAACACCTTTCAATAAGGCAGAAAGGTTCTGTTTTCTGAACTTGAATTTACCTTCCCCTGAAAAAAGTGAGCCAGTTCCTATTAAAGCAAGTCCCATTTCCCTGTTCTACACAGCTGATTTTCCTTAATTTTTCCCAGGACTTTCTGACCTCACAGGAGCATCATCACACGCAGAAATGCTGCTACATTTCCTGCTCCTTCTCTTCCCCATTGATCCAAAAAGCCCTGGTTTGTTTCTGGTTTTGGGTTGGTTTTTTTTTTTTTTGCACATAACTCAACATGATAGATCTGTCCTGAAAAGCTAACAGAGAACCAAAAATATTTAAAATGGAGAGGAAAACAAACCTTCCACGGCCAGTAGAAATGATGCTTTTATCAAAATTGTAGCTCTTAAATGGAGTACACCAAAGATATTTATTCAAGGTTCGACGATGAGGCCATTCAGCCAAGAGTCAGTAGATGGCAGTAGAAGATGAGGAATAAGGAAGATTTAATCTGTAACTTTTTAACATGTCACAGGGGAAGGGACGGTTGGTATAATTAATGCAATTAAAATGCATCAAAAAGTGGAAATATAAATAATAAAACGTCCACTTCGCATTGGAAGCAGTTGGACATTTTTCACAGAAAAATGGCTTCTGACACATGTAAAATGAATTCAAAGTTCTTCAAACTCTAAAGCTTTTTCAGCAGGTAAAACTTCTCAAAGAAAACCCTTCTCCAATGAAAATAGAAGCATTAATTCCCTTGAAAAGTTTTCTCAGGGGAAAGCTGTTTAATCACAAGCTACATGTAACACTTAGTGGGAAGAGCATCCTTAGCTGAGTCACCAGCAACCACAAAGACTCCTGGATTTTATATTCTGGGCCTGTCCCTGCTGAGAGTGAGAGATCTCTCATGTCACAACCCCTAGGAGGGTTTAAATTAAACCAACCTCACACACACTGTGGGAGGCTGAGCTTAATTTAATGGTTTATATCCCAGAGGGATACGTGTTCTCTGCAGAGACTTCAACAAGAGTCTTTGGTAAGCCCCAGTTTGATCCAATTTACCCTTGCAGTATCCTTCCTTTTCCTCTCCTTTTCACAGCCATCACCACTTTAGAATCATAGAAAAACTTACCTGGGAGGGTCGTGTAGTCCCACTCCCTGCTTGGAGGGGGGCTGAGTTCAAACGCGGGTGAAGTTGCTCAGATCCTCTTTTAGAGCTGAGGGATCGAATAAAAACCTGCAACTGGGACAACCAAAAAGCTCAGGGAAGGGCAAGGAAACTCTTTGTGATGGCACCTCTTCAGGCCAGAGCCAAAGGCATTCAGTGACCCCTGTGTGGCCATCACAGGCTCTGTAAAGAACTAATATATGCTCATATAAACCCAGCTGTAGGGAAATGGACATCAAAGTCATCTGGGGTTGGTCTATATTTATGTACATTTATGTTTATGAGTAAACACACTTCAATTTCTGTGCACACAGAGCCATTCAAGTCTTCTCTGCAGGCAAAGTCGGTTTTGTGCTCCCACAACAAGGTGCAGGAGCCTTATTGACTCATTCCTGGCTTGGGAAGTGGGATGGGGAGGGCAGATGTCACATGTCACAGGGGAGGGGAGGGTTGGTACTAAATCCAATTATCAGAATAATTTACTTCACACAAAATCACTTAAGTTTGCAGTACATAATTAAAATACATACTTGCTAAAATTTTAAAATCATAACTATACAATTAATATAAAGTATTTGATTAAATCTGTAATTGAGGCAAGATAATCACAGTTCTTCAAAATGTCATCTGGGGAACTTACCACCAAAATGCACATAGTATATTATATTTATTTAAACATGGGTTTACATTTAAAGCTGTTTAAAAGTCACAATAAGTCAAACTTCTCTGAAGCTGGTGATGTCTGTAACATGACTAACACAGAAGTATTATAATGCATTAAATTTGATACTGTTTGATGAGTAGATCAGAAAAAAACCCAAGCTTTTTTTTTTTTTTTTGCTTTTCCTTAAATTCCCACTCATC
>NW_016690309.1:2326921-2359405 GCF_001604755.1 Lepidothrix coronata | reverse complement strand
TTGTAAAAATCACCCAAATCACATCAGATCAGTCCAAAACCATTTCTTGTCCACTCCTATTTCCCACTCAGTTTTCATACTTACCTCAAATTGTGAAGCCTACCTGAATTTTTGCTTTGCAGTGTTATGGATAAAGACATAATTGGAAGAAAGAAGATATTAGAACAAAAAAAAAAAAAAAACCAGCTCAGCCATGGTGAGAACAATATTATACATCAGACAAACTTCACAGACCCCTCAACAAGAGATTGGTTTATTACACTGAGGGGGTAGGTTTATTTTTGGTATCTTTCATGTGTACAGCAAGTATCTTAAATATCCCTATTATAGCTTACTAGTAAACTAACAGGCAGTTTGGGGAAAGCCTGTTCAAAATTTTGGTGCCAGACTTTCAGCCTCAGAAGCAACAACTTAAGAGGAATTTTAATATTACTGTGCATCAGGAACTGCTCACCTTTGCTTACCCCTCTCTAGTAAAATAGCCTGTTATTTTCCTGAAAAGATTGTCTCCACCTTAAATAGATGAACTCACCAGTGTCATCACTTGCTGGAAATAAATACCAGTATTTAGCACCTAATTTATTGTGATCACTACAAATATCACTGTAGTGATACCACTGTATTTAACTGCTGTAAAATCCAGCTGGAGGCTGACCACAAGTGGTGTTCCCCTAAAAGGGGAACCAAAAGGGTTATCAAGCACTGGCACAGAATCTTCCTTCAGAAAAGAATTCCCTTCAGAATTTTAAAGGGAGCAGGAGGGACAGGCTGGGGAGAGATTAAATTCTGAGCATCATATTCTCCTTCTGCACCTTGCAAAGGCAGCCCACAGCACAGCAGGCTGTTTTAGCAACCAACAGGCTAAAGCTGCCTCATGGGAACATGAAGAGAAGATGGTGCCAGACCCTTCAAGGAGCACAAGTGAAGTGCAGGAGGAAACGTGAGCAAATCCTGATACACAAAAGGAAAAAAATCCTCACGGTGAAAGTGATGAACTACTAAAACAGATTGCTCAGAGAACTGGTGGACTCTTCATCCCTGACGTTCAAAGCTCAGCTGGGCAAGCCCTGAACAACCTGCTTTGCACCTGCCTTGAGGTCTCCTGGCTGGGCTAAGAAACCTCCAGAAGTCCCCTGCCTTCTAAATTTGGCCATGAAAGGTATATACAAACTCTATGTACTAGATAACGAGGTAAGACCCAGGTCTTTAAAGCAAACTCCACTGAGTTCACCTGTGCAGGGTGAACAGCAGCGCATTCAAAGCAAAGATGGAACCAGGCATTTTCATTTGACCAAATCCAAGTCTTTTCCCCAAAGTTCTCATTGAAATGAAGCCTAATAAGGGCATCAAGCACTCAAAACAGCCTATTGTTTGTAGGCAGTCAAGCAGGCCTATCCCAGACACATGGCACAGGGTCGTGTCCAGACAGCTCTGGAATATCCCCAGTGAGGGAGACTCCACACCCTCTCTGGGCAATCTGTTCTAGTGCTTGGTCACTGCACAGGGAAGAAGCTCTTCCTCATGTCCAGGTGGAATTTCCTGGGCATCAGGTTGTGCCCATTGCCTCTTGTTTTACTGCACTGAGGAGGGTGTGGCTCCAGCCTCCTGATACCCACACCTCCCACTGACAGACAGGGATGGGGCCCCTCTCAGTGTCTCTCCTGGAGGCTGAACAGCCCCAGCTCCCTCAGCTTTCCCTGTAAGGGAGATGCTCCAATCCCTTCCCAACTTCTGTAGCCTCTGCTGGACCCTCCCCAGTAGTTCCCTGCCTCCAACCAGCCCCTGTGCCATGGGTTATGACCCTCTGGGATCTGCTGTTCAGCCAGCATTGATGGGGGAGAGGAGATAAAATTCACCACAAACAGTGCCACATTAATCACTGCCAGAAAACTCAGAGAAGGCAGAAAATATTCAATTGAATAGTATTTAAAAAAAAAAAAAAAAAAAAAGCTTAGGTGCTCACCCCAGCTACATGAGACTTGACACCACCACAGAAAGCAGCATCACAGCCCATTCTGCACACCCACAACAGGCAGTTTTCCTCTTCTTCCACGAAGATTTTGCTGGAATGTTTTGCCAAGAACTCCTGTGCACAGCACCTCCCTGTTTTTGTCAGGAGCACAATGCCAGCCCTGTCACACTCCTCTGGGTGGCTCTTTCAGACAATGCAGGTTCTGTCACCGGGGATGGAACCCAACGCACAGATTGTTTGTTTCATGAGACTGTTTCGACACACACTGAAATAGCCAAGGGTGCATTCTGTGTATTCAGGAGATTAACAGATTTTATTGTTTTCTAAAATATTTGACAATACAGAGAACCCAGACCAGTAATTCCTGACAACTTCAGCGACCGTCCTGTGGATGAACAGTTATGGTGGCAAGTTTTCCTTGACAGACATGTACAAACACCCACCTCCTAAGCCTGCACACTTTGATTCATTGAAAATGAGGACTAAATATATCTATAAGCTCAAAAAGCAAAGTCCAAGACTAATAAACAGTGTTTTATAGTTACCTTGAAAAAAGCTTTGTCAGCTTCATTACAGTGTAGCTTCCTAACAGAGCATCTCTACTTACCTGATACTTAGTTTAACACAAATCTGCTGGAATTTTACACCCCAGTTTTAAATGTCACAAATGGCTACTATTTGACACGATTACAGCTGGCCAAGTTGTATCTGCAAATGTAGATTTTTACAGTGTTCTGCTACAATAATCCACATATGGACTAAAGCTACTTTATATTCTGACCCATTCATTTGTCCACAAATACTGATTTTGAGTATATTGGTGCGTTTTTACTGTACTTCTGAAAAGTCTAATCACAGGATGCTTTGTCTATTGTACAGTAATGAATATGGCAGGAAAGCAGATTTAAATATACCTATAATTTAAACTCTTAAAACAGTTCTAAATCTTATTGACATCCAAAGGCTTGATAACTAACAGCCATGCTCTTTATACTCTGGAATATCAAATCATATGTACATATACACAACATAGACAGGCTCTTAATAAAAGCATTTAAGTCTATTTTACAGTCTTCTCTCTTCAAGAAAATTAGCCTTCACAGATTTAACATTTCAAATCACCCAAAAATCATTAGCAGTTTAAAGGACCTTTTTTTTTTTTTCCTGCAAACATGTGCTGGAAATAGTTACTACTCTGGGGCTTATGCACAATTTATGTTTCTTTTGAATGCCATTTAAGATCCAGATGGAAAACTCTTAGTTCAAGTGTCTACCCACGTGAAGAACATTCATAACAGAGTCCCAACCCATGACACCTGCAGATACCTCTGCTACAAATAACCTTCTGTAACAGATATTTATTAAATACAGTATTTTGTTTTACAACTCCATTTACAACTTCAAGCCATGCTGACGACACAGAGAGATTACTACAACATGGAAGGATTTTTCATTCAGTCAGCTGGTGACTAAATCTATGTCATAATTTAAGTATTCATTGATAAATCCAGGCATACAAAAAAGGTGCTTAACTACGTGGCATTTAAATAAAAAAATACTGCATCTTTCAGACATTGATAAGAACAAATAAAAAAATTAACTATAATAATCTTTAAAATTCAAGTTGCAAGTTACTGAAGGTCACTTAAAATAACTGATTAAACAAAAGTGAGCACAAGCCACATACCCAGGGTAGGATGAGGCACAAGCATAGAAAATGCAAAAATGTTTAGAATCCACAATGACAGACCATGTGGGAAGAAAAAGCTTAAAAAGTATTTTTCCTATCATAATATTTTTTCCACCTAACCCCTTTTCCTTTACATTGTGCACAAGTTGTGAAAACAATGTCAGATTATTGGTTCAGACTTTTTGCCTTTAATTCAGCATGATTTCTGTCTCAAGCTCTCGCCTTTTCTTTAAAATATATACATTCTATACATCATTCAGCTTCCTCTCACTGGAACTAAATACACTGTACAGGCCTGCAGAGCTTTGGGCACACCTCTGTGTTTATTCTGTCCTTTGTCACTGGATGGGTTCTACATAGTTTGCTGGGTATAAACCCACTTGTCCGTTGTCCAGGCGCCCTTTGCACCAGCCCTGCTCATCTTCGTTCTCCATCTTAGTTAATTCATCCCCTGGGAAAAAGAAAAAAAAAAAGAAGGAAAACTGTTAAGAGACTGTAACATCTTAAGTAACATGGGGAAGATAAATGACAATTACCTATATGTCCAGTTTTATTCCCCTGCCCAACACAGGCCCCAGCAGAAACCTTCCCTTCTTTGCTCCTCGTGCTTTTGCTACTTGAGAACATCTATCACTTACAGATTTGCATATGGGATAAGAAAACAGGAAGAAACAAGCTACTTAGAAACTCAAATATTACCTTGATGGCGTTTCAAAAAGATTATGGAATTTTTTTTTTAACTTTTGAAGTTATATACTGTGTTATTTCACTGTAAGATCAAAGACTCCCTAATATTTAAAGGTTTGAACAGTCAAAGGTAGTTGTGGATGACACAACTACCTCTGAACTCGAATAATCCTACATTTTTTAACCCTCAACACATGTCAGTGCAAGTGAAACAAATGTTTCATTAGGCTTGCTGTCGATGCATCCTTTTAGGAGCTTATGGGAAATAAGGATGAAAATGCCACAAAAATTAAGTAACTCACAGTTTGCTCTCAGCAAAAGCTGAAAATGAATGTCCAGACATTTATGAACTATAACACAACTTTGTTTTGACTAATCTTATCTTGTGCATCCTCAGGAAATACTTTGGCATTAGAGAGCCTCCAAGATGTTGTGTATGAGCAAATGAACATCCACCTCAGCCAGGTAAAAAAGGCCACACTGAGCAACAGTTATTTCCTCATGATCTGTGTCAAATGGTTTCCCTGGACAAAACTGATTTGTGTTTCACCTTAGTTAGCAATAGGAAGTACAGGATGAAGGTATTAACCACTTATTACAGTCCCAAATGGTATAAAGTCTTGGTATCATTTAGGAGGACATGAATCAGTCTAAAGAATGTAAATTCTTTGGCAGAAATTGCCAAGCTTCATATCAAATCTTCCTAACACATCCATCTACAGCTCCTCTCTTAGATAAAAAAGGTTAAAGCTTCATCTCCTCTGGTTTGTATGTTTACCAGATAACAAAAAAAAAAACAACATTATGAACAAAAGTTTGGCACTGCTGACTGTACTTGGTTTATGGAGACATTTTTTTCCCACTGCAGAATGAGAGAGTGCACAATTACAAACCTGCCTGTTGCTTCCATGAAATGCACATAAATAAAGAGTGAAATATGTTAATAAAGGGTGAAATATGTTAATAAAAATGAAATATGTTAATAAAGGGTGAAAGAGTGAAAATAAAACCACACTGACAGTGACACCCCCAGTGCAGCTGCATTTGTATTTAGGCTTGGGCTTGGAAACTCAGTGATCTTGGAGGCCTAAGAAAATATCAACACTTTAAAGTGTCATCTGCACAACAGTTACAGTGAAACAACTGCTATGATAAAAACAGAACACACAATAACATGTTCTGACAACATTTACTGTAGATATTTATTCTCAGCCCTGGCAGGGCCACAGCAGGGCAAGACAGACATATGGTAGACAGTTTTATATATATATAATAAAACCTCTCATAAGATATAAATAAAGTTATTCTTCCTCTTTGGAAGCCTTCCACAATTGTTTGCCAAGGGGAAAAAAAAACCAAACACCAAATGCATACAGTATTCCACTAACAAAAATGAGTTTCATGTATTACAGTATATTTAATGGACACTATGCAGAGCAGATATTCTACAACACGTATCTAGAAGTGACCACAAAGAACTTTGTAGGCAAATTCTTTGAATACCCAAGGAAATCCCATCTGGGAATATCCATGTACATTTAAACCCATCCCTAAAATGCATTAATCCTCTGTTGACAGCTGCTCAGGAGTCTGGGGATACCTACACAGGAGCACAGGACTGAGGACGTTTTAAACCGGTTCCTACATGACCTGAGGAGTTTTTTCCCTTAGTCTTTAGTTCAGTGCAAATCTATCACACAAACACTTCTGAAAAAAACCCTAAGTTTAATTATAATTCAGCATCTGTAAGGGGATTCATGGGCTAGAATGCCACCCCTTTCCTGGGGTTGATACAACCACGTAATTTAATGTTGTAATTTACTTTGATGTTCTTCTTTCCAAGGTATTAAGCTAATTTTAAGTTAAATCTACCTACATCTCACAGTTCATACTTCCTGCACTTTATTTGTATTTATGGGTATAAACATTGCATAGTTTTGCCAGTGGAAGACTCCTGCAAACCCTTGGATTGCCACCCTGCGGCTTCACAGGCACAGCACACACATATATTTCCAGAGGATTAACTTGCTTCCCAGCCCTGCTCAGTAAAAGGAGAAGTTAAAGCCTGAAGAATGAAGAATCATTTTGGTTGCTGTGCATTCCACAGATGTTTTGTAACCACTGTGCTTCCATCAGGGCACAACTCAAACCAGTTAATGGCCAAACAAACCCATTCCTCCACTCTGGAAGCCTACAATACTGAAAAGTCAGCTGTTTAGGGGTTTGCCTACTAAACTCTGTAGGGTTGGCACTTCTAGACAGCTAAAAGCAGCAGCTGTTACTGCCACCAAGTAAGCAGAGAGAGGATTTTCAGTTCTGCAGGTCATTTTGTTTAACAGAGGAAGGAATATCCCAAACAGATGCATCCCAACATATTCCAAACAGATCAGGAGTCAGTGCTGCCAAACAGGAGCTACTCAGAAGGACTACTAGGGAGGGAGGAGGGTTAGGCAGGATCCTGTAAGGGGAGTTGTACATTCAGAGAAACAGCTTTAGAAACAACCCAAAAAGGGGGAAAAACTCTCCAACCAGTTTGGGGGGTTAAAAAGCTGACATTCCTTAATTCCAGCACTGGGTGCAGGAGGGATCTCTCCACCTAAATGCACACCCAGCAGTCTAAAAACCAGGTTATATTCATGAACCTAGCACATCCATTACATTTCTGGAATACTCACTTGTATGCTAAATATTTCCATGGATTTATTTAGATATGAGCAGGGGTCTTTTGAGGGCCTCTGGTTCCCCATTCCCCAAATTATCCTGTTATGAATCTCTTCTCCTTGAAAGTATCTCAATTTGTGGACAGGTCAAGATGCACTTTTCTTATCAGCTTTGCTCAGACACCCTGTCTTTGCTCTCAAAACTGAGACATTTACTAGTAAACAATAAACTGGGATAGGTAAATACAGGGATTAAGCACCAGCTGGCACAGGATTACCAGTCACCAATGCAGGGAGTCAGCACTATCTGTTACAAGACCACACTAATCTCTGACATGGGTACTAAGCACTATCTCTGGTACAAAATTAGGCATTATTCACTGATATTTCGACAAACACTATGTTGT
Source organism: Lepidothrix coronata (assembly GCF_001604755.1). Lineage (NCBI taxonomy): Eukaryota > Metazoa > Chordata > Aves > Passeriformes > Pipridae > Lepidothrix > Lepidothrix coronata. The sequence continues at coordinate 2,351,989 of NW_016690309.1, read as the reverse complement.
TAAAGTTAAAAGATTTTCCCAACATCTTCCCTCACTGCTGCACAAAGTCCTTTTTAATGAAATACAACTCGTTCTGTAACACAGGTGAGTTCAGAAGATAAAAGATGAAGAGGAAAAAAAAAATTCTCAGCCTTTCTCCATTCTGATAAATATTCTGAAAGATATTTTTAATATTAAGTACTGTTGGATAAATAATGCTGTTGACTCACCAGCTTTAAAGCTGAGCTCATCCTGCTCTTGGCCCTCGTAGTCGTAGAGTGCTCGTACTCTCACCTCCATGGCTGGAGAGGTGTCCTCATCAAAGGGATTGGTGTCTCCATTGGCATCAGTGGAAGAGAAGGGATTGTTGGACTCCTCATCAGACCAGTCTGTGGGGTAGCTTTGGTTTTTTTCATAGCTGCTCACGCTGAAAATCAATTTTTCAATTAGTCTTTTCTGCTCTTAAAACAGGAGAGTAGAAATATCACTAAGGTATCAGCTCCCCTAATTAAGCTTAAACTCCACTCTAAGGCCCAGGTTTGAAATTTTCTTTCTGGTCTCTCCTCAACTATCTTTAACTGACAATGCCTCATTAAAAAAACCCAAAAAAACAAACCAAAACAAATCTTATAATACATTTACCAAGGTAGAAAAAAGGCAAAATCGACACATATCAAAGACAACCTCCCCACAAACTCAAAAAACTTCTCTATCAAGGAATCTACACAATCCATGGGACTATTTACTCTAGAAAGGTAAAATGGTAGTAGATGAGAGGAATTATCTGGTTTAGGAGAAGACATTTAAATAGCTTTGCAGAACCTTCCTCCCAAACCTCTGTGCACCTCTGCAACACTTTTTGCATGGTGCAATCCACCAGTAAAGAAACTTGTATTTCTATTGTATTATACTGCAACAAGTCTGTGATTTAAAGGAAAGTTCACTGTCCAGCATGCACATGCCATTTAAGAGAGTGCTATGTCCTCAGTGTGTAAACTGAAGCAACAGGCAGCTGCTTGAGAAGGTCCTAAACAAAAAAAGAAAGCAACCTTAAAAGCAGATTTATTCAGCAAGAAGACACAGAGTAAAGCCCCAGAAGCAGTTTCACTAGAAAAACACATCAGTTTTAACATTTCATAGGAGGGGTAAAGGAAGGGGGAAAAAGCAACAGCAGTTCTGTTAGCAACTGCCAATAACCCCAGTGGTTTCAGACCAAAGATCAAGGCAACAGATGTGGCATCTGTTAGGAAAGACAAGCTAGGTCACAGTGTTGCTCACACAACTGCTTAAAAACACTTCATGCACTGACCAGCAGAGTGTTAAAGAAACCAAAAATAGGAAACCCTGGACAGAGAAAGTGCAAAATGTGAAAACAATTGAAAAAACAAAAACAAAAACGACATTTCACCAACTTTTTGATCTTATTGTCCTCCTTTTCACTGACAGTACTCCCAGTATCTTCTTCATCTTCAAAGGGATTGTAACTTGATTGTACTGACTGCACTGTGTTACTCTGGACACTAAGACTGCTAATTTGGAAAAGAAAAAGCATTATGGTGACCCTATCTGTGGAAGAGCAGAACACTGTCACTGGTGTCCCACTAGGCAGTTTCTTAGCAGACCCCTCCTTCAGCCAAATTTAAAAAAAAAAAAAATAAAGAAAAAGAAAAATAAACAAAACCCCAAACATCCATTGAGTGCAGCATAAAGACCCAAAAAAGCCTGGAAAGTCTCACATTTCCTCCACAATTAGAAATATCCTTCATGGACCATAATTTCTTTTTCCTACTGCCTGCAATAAAAGGCAGTGCAATTTTTCTAGCAAGTTTTATTCCTTTTTTGAGCAGCTGATGTTAAGAGTTTTATATTAATCACATCTAGAATTCTGAAGTGACTGTTTTGCAAGCTAAGATTTCACAGTATAATTTTCTTTTCTAGAGATGGGAAGATAGCAAGTGACTACCAGGTTAGCTACAGAAAGTTCACTTTCTCCTGAAGCTTGGCTTCCTTCAATTCCCAATGGACAGAGGACTGTGAAACTGAGAATAATTCCCAAATTAACTCGTGAACTGCAGAGACACCACTAAAAATGCTCACAGATAATTATCATTTGACTGAACAGCGACTTTTTGATGCTGCAGAGTTTAGTATAGATAATAATCTTTGGCAATTAGTCTTTTTAGGCACAAAAAAACTACCTGCTGTGTTTGTTAGGTTGTGAAACTTGGTCTCCTGTCTGATTTATACCAGTTAAAGTCACTCCATCAGAAGCCTTCTTCTTTTCTCTTCTACTGAGGGTACGATTCAGATCTGCAGACCACTCCTATCAAGGAATGCAAAACATGATGGAGACATTTAATTGAACAAGTAATTACCACATTTATATTTCAAACTGAGTTATGGAACAGACATCTATCCATACAAGAGTACCAATAATTATTAAAAAGGTGAGTCAGTCTAAATGTTTCAGTTAGAGAAATCAAAACAACTGGCCAGTGCAGCTCTTAAAAAGATGTACTGTGAGGGCTCACAGTTTCAAACAGTGCCAGGACATCTGGCTTTAAAAGGTAAATCTTACATTTAGTTTTAAAAAAGTGTTATAAGAGAGGGCTTACTTCTCAAGAAGTGCTCCAAGAATGACCTACAAAGAAGCTGCTTTTTAAACTCACTGTGCATCACTTCTCTAAGATTTGAGCCATAAGGTCCTTCTCTCTAGATTTAGTGACATTGATTGTGCTAAAAAGCCATCTCTGAGAGTTAAGGCTCAAATCAACAAATGACAAGACTCATGATGCCACTTTCAGACCCTCCTTGATGTTTTGAGCCATTCAGAGGCAGATGGACAGGCAGGATGAGACTTAAACACAACTCCTACACATCAGGGCAAACCAAGCTGCATATAATGATATAAAAGAGAGAACAAACTGGATGCAAGCAAATTATCCTATGCTGAGACATGTTACCTTTCAGAACCATTAAAGGTAAAAAAAAAAATAAAAATCATACTTTTAACAGGAAATTAAAGTTTTGAGATTTGCTATTACTACTGGGCTTATACAGGTAGCAAAGTCAGCCCAGTTTAAAGTGCTTTCTGGCCAACTCTTCAGAGAGACCTCATTATTTTAACTTTGCAAAACAGACATTGGATTTCTGAGCTACCACAGTTTAAAGACCACTGACCTATGCACATTTGCAGTTTATAATGCAATTTCATAGGCATTTGATCATGACTTTTTTTACTTACATCATCCTTGTAGCATGTAAATGAGAAAAAACTTGATTAGGAGAACAGTAACAAGAGGGTTTAATTTGTTAATTATAATGCTTGAGAAAAAGGATGGTAATTGCCCCTCACAGAATTAACTCTAGTTCAGCATTTCAGGTAAATTCTGCAGTATTATTATGAGTTTCTTCCTCAAACCTTCTAAAGTTGCTCAATATTTTAAAAACAAGTGACATTTTCCATTATTGTTAATAAGGGAATAGTGAAATAGTTTATTTTTCCGCTCCATTAATTTAATGCCTAGAAATTATTTCAACCAAACCCATGATTCTGGTCAAACTCATTCCAAATCCAGCTGTTTGATACCCCAGTACTACGACTCTGCACTGACACATGTTTGTACTTATGTTAACAAAACACTGCTTAGAACAACCCCTTTCTTTTAAAGATGGCGTTCAGCAATTAAAATTAAAGGTAGAACTTTTTATTTTTAATATGACAGCATTGAATTTTAAATGCCAATTTTCAAATGTTGAAGTATTTAGTTCAGACTTTTTCAGAGAGTCTTTGCTGCAGTCACTGTTAATTACCTGGTAACAGCAAGGAGATTCAAATTCAAGTCTGACACCAAAGGGAGAAGTAAAACATAAAGGGTAACACATGCAGCTGTCAGAGATGTATCAATTAAATGACGGCTTATGACTTTATCTTAAAAAATATCACTACAGCTTTCTGGGTTACCCCTTTTCTCTATAAACAGGTGCCCAACATAATCCCCTCCAGAAGTTGGAGGATGAGAATTAAAATTGAAAATTAAGAGAAGAAAACTACTCTGACTTGCAGAAACAAAAAAATTCAGTGTTGGAAGCCTGAAGTTACACCAGAAAGGAACATCACAAAAAGCAAAGAGGAAAAAACAGTCAAACCAATTCTGGGGTTTAGGTGCTCTGAGCTTACCTCAAACTGAGGCCAATTCATTGACATCCCTGGACCTTGGTTGGCTCTGAACCACCTCAAGTCTTCAACAGCATCTGCTGATTTGATGTTCTGTTCCAGCTCACGGTAAATATTTTTGTAACTGCAAAACAAATTTGTCTTTGAATTCAGTATAACATTTAGAAACATGGAAAATCCCCTAGTCAGTTTTGTTTGTTTTTTTTTTAATATTTCAAAGTTCACAATAGTATCAAAAAAGAACAACTTACAGCAAGACAGACTTTTACAGCCTGACAGACCTATTAACTGCCTGTAAAAAAGGAAGAGCAGCCCAACAAGTAAACCTGCTGAAAGTTCACAAAACCATAAAATCCTTATTTGCCAGACTTTAGAATTATGACTCTTGTGGCAGTAAAAACAGGATGTACATAGGACTGTATTTAAACTACTCAACACCAACCTTGGAGCTGCTTGAATTTAAAAGCCTGTCTACAGCAGAAATAGGTTTTGTGCTAAGTCCTGGGACTCTGGATTAAGGCAGAAGTTTTCCCAAGGAGAATTTGTCTTACAGTTTTACCTTGCAACATTGGACAAGTCAAGGTGCTTCTGGACCTCCAGTAACACTTCCCGGAAGAAACGCAACCGTTTTTCCTCAAACTGCTGGCACTGCTCAAACACCTGCTCCATGTTCTCCATATACTGAGGAGTGGCATTATCTAATTCTTTCAGGGATTTCTCATACTTTTCTTTTGTCTGGGGGCAGAACAACAAACTGTTAGCAATGTATTTTAGTATTATCTTATAATACAGACTTATCCATGTAATGGCCAAGATTCAGAGCAAGAACTTCCCAAACTGCAATCTCTTCTCGTGACCACTGTACATTAGATCATGATGAGAGTTTCTAAGTCAACTGCAAAACAGTTACAGTAAAGCTCTAAAAGCCTCTTCTCTGGCTTTTTAACAGACCATGACAAATGCTGGTGTAATACTAAAGGAAAGAGTAAATCTGAGCAGGCAGTCAAGTTACTGAAGTTCTTTGGAGATCTTTAAAAGTATTGTCTTTCCTCCTTTAGTAATTTACAGTCCACTGTGAGTTGTGACCAAAACCCCAAACATTGTATCAACCCTTGTGAACATAAATTGCATATGCTGTGAGCTCAATTAACAGACAGAACCTCAGACTCTGCACTAATTTACGGAAATAGTCCCCACACAGGAATTAAAAGATCCCACCCCATGGAACATCAGCCTTCCAGACCACAGGACAGCATCCTCAAAGGAAAAAGACATCTCTGAAGAAAAGTCACACTAGAAAAGCCTCTTGGTGGCAGCCTAGTGAAGAGCTGAACCAAACTGGGCAACACAGTAGCATTTATTTAAATTAATTCTATCTTACTTTATAGCAAGTAAGTTTACTTTATTAAAAAAATGCATTCTGCAGTAAGAAGGACAACATATCTAGATGTTATCAGCAAGTTTGAAGCATCTCAAAGCCTCCCAAGCTCAGCTGTCACTAGTAAATGAGTCCTAGAACTTTGCTAGCTTATTGTTCTTAGCTCAGTGCTGAAAGTACTTACATGAAACAGCAGCAACACATTAGTCATTCTTCAGAGGAAAATAATTTGGCAGCAACCCAGGCTTGGGAGAACACTAAATTTTGGTACTGAAGGTGAGCTCACAGCACACTCAGGAGGGAAAAAAAAAAGCTTAAATATGCACAAGCTGTGGGTTAAAAAGTATGTCAGCACACAGGATACCTTTAGCACATCTTGTTTGCTTCTCTCCACTTTGTCCTGTAACTTCTTCAGCTGCTCAGGATTTAGTGCTGGGTCAGCTTTGCTGTTTGTTTCCCTGGAGATGGCCAGTTTCTCCTCCTTGCAGGCTGCATGGTAGGCCTTCTTTGCAGCTTCCACCTACAAAGGAGAGTTAAGTATTTGCATCTGGGACAGCAGATAGCAAACATCAACTATTTTTTAGCCTTAAAATCATGATGCAACGAAAGAATTGTCAGGTTTTGTTTCAGGATGTTCTTTCTTTCTTGGGGGTGGATTTGTTTTTTTCCTTTAGGCCAAGGAATCAACACAAGGAAATTATTGCAGCATTCTCTCACCACAAGAAATGTCACTCATACAGTTTAGAGAAGTGCTGAACAGACTCAACAAAAGGTTTACAGAAAGTCCCCAACTGAATATTTTTCCTCATGCCCACATTCTTCTGCTCCCCTACAAACCTGTTATTTAAGAATAATGTTACATGACAGGGAAAAAAAACCCCCAAAATACAAATGTATTTCCCCTGCTCATTTCTTTGAGCAACTTGTAACTTGCAAATGCAGGCAATCAGATACTGTTTAAGTGACAGCTTAAATCCCACTTTTTCCAGATTAGGAGAGACCAAGAGAAAAATGCTTATTTTCAGAAGAGGACAGAAAGCAAGAGATCTTTTTGAGAAAGGAGGGTCCAGCAGAGAGAATAGGGAGTTTACTCCCTTATAGAGATTTGATACATTAGTATATCATAACACAGGATATCTAATACATAATCTACTGCTGTACCTCTTTCAGCTTTTTTGCCCAGGGTTTCTGAGCTTTCCTAAATCCATCTTCTGCTTCTTTGGTTTCCTTAAATCCTCCCATCATTTGCTTATGAAAGGCTTCCTTCTGCCAGTTCTTGATTTTTTCAAAATCTTCATTCATCAGTGAACCTTTCACTTCTAGATGTAGTTCACTCACTTTTTCAGCTTCTGACATAAAAGCACACCAAGCCCTTTCTACTGTTCCATACTGTGGGCCTAAACACAACAGAAAGTGTCATTTCTCAGTAACCACCACCCACATGGAACTTATATTCCCAAGAAACTACCTCAAACTATTCACTTATATTCACTTTTAAACAGCAATACTGATGCAAACCTAGAAAAAGGCAACAGGTTTTTTTCATAGGAATTTATAATATTGCAAAATTTATGCCAGAAAACTGAATATTCATTCAGTCTGGAGCCCTTCTCCCTGTGCCACAATTCTCAGTATTCCACCTTTGAACTGCCTTCCATTTCTCAACATGCTTTTTGAAGCCCAGATAACCATGAAAGGACAAACTGTGGCAGAATATATTCAAATATATTAAACTTAGTGTTATTAGAGCAATACTAGTCTTTTCCCCACAGCCACTGACCCCTTATTATTCAGAATCTCTTTTCAAACTGTGTTCTCTACTATTAGTTATCTAGAAACAGTTAGTTTTCTAAAACATACCTCAGTACTGGAGGCAAGATTCATGTGCTTCAGTAAGGAACAAGTAAACTTGCAAAATAGCAGGGCTTTGGTTGGTTTTTTTATCAAGAAAAGCTTGGTCACTTGTCACATTACTGAGCCTCTTGCAAGGACTCCATTATAGGCTAAAAAGTGCAATATTTGTACTTACCAAAACAAGGACATAACAGAAACATTTTTTTTTTCCATTGGGGAAAGTTTTCAGAGCTCAGAATCAGAAGGGATTACCTTTTTCCACAAGTTGTTTCCACCTTTTAGCCCATTCTGTGAGCTGCTGAGCATAGACCTTCTCTATCCGTGCCCGTTCATGGATACAATTCATGAGGTCATTGCAAAGTCTGTGACCATCATCAATCCTTTTCACTGTCCTCTTGTAATTCCCAACCTGCAAAGAGACCAACACTCAATTCCTGCTTCACAGCTCTGAAAAGGAGATGAATCTCTAATTACCACAAACACTGTTCAATGAGAGTAAGAAAATCCAGCAGGAATTAATCAGTTATAGCAGAAGGTTAAATTATCCTAAAACCCCACTGCAACGATAAAACAAAGGCCACAAGTTCTCCTGTAAAAAAAAAGTTGTTAATTTTGAAAATGAAAATTTTAGAAGTGAAAGTTTTATTATATTTTTATTAGTCCTGCAATGTAGGAGGATACAGAATGAAGATATGGAGGAAAATGCACACTGTACAATGAGCATCCATTACATAATTAACACTCTCCTTTCATTCTTGTGCACATGGAGTAACTAATCTACATGACTGAAGGGGAAAAAAAAACCCTCATACTGCTCCCAGAGTAATATTTCCACTGAATTCAAGGTCACTCAGGTTGGCTTTTGTAAACATTAAACAAGACCTAAGAACTCTGTTAACAGAACTTGCACAGCCTGTTAAATGTCACAGCCAGTTTCTTATCTGCCCCAAACCACCTGACTGAAAAATAAAGATTAGCAGTGAATGAAACATTCGAATACTCAAGGCATGGTAGTCATTTTTACATTTGAATCATATCTGCTCCACATCTGACACACAGAAGAACATCCAGCTTTCAGGTTGACATTTATTCAGAATTTTGTCAGCAGATGTACATTCTGATGAAAATGGTATATAGGGAAATACTCTTGATGAAAATGCTCTTAAATGGAAAAAAGCTCTTTATTAATTGCTGGGAAAATAAGTGACTGTACTGATAAATACAGATATATGTTGGGACTCCTCATTAAAGCTGGGGAGATAAATAAAATCAAACCCATCAATGACAGGACAAACCCAACTCTTTTAGACAGTGGCCTCAAGGAATTCCTTTGAGGATGTTTTTTGGGTTGGATTAGATCCATTTCAACAGATCAAGGAAGTTCAGGCAGCACCTAAGTAAAGCATTAGTTGGCAGTCACTGATTTGTGTAAATCCTGTAAAGAACTGCACACAATAACTGAAGATAAGAAGGTCCCAGCATCATAAAGCAGCTGACACCAAAAATCAGGATGGTCAGTGCATCCATGTCAACAGATTGCATTATTAACAAGAAAGCATGAAAAATAACCTCTCGTTTTCAGGAGAAATAAAAATTGAGAACAGGCAGTTTCAAACACTGTTCCCTAACAAACACAATATACATATGTAATCAAAACATTAAGGACATGAAGTACCTCAAAGAATACTTTCTAAAGCCTTTGCAATGGAAGACAAATCCAGATTACTCCAGCTGTAGGTCCACAGTCAAAAAACAGGTTATGTTGACTTGGCACAACTACTGAGGCCTTGTATTAGCATCAATTTGTGTCTCCTGTTATGTGCCCAGGGATTTATGTCTCCAGCACCAACATTTCCTTCCATAAATTCTCACTATTTAATTAGCATTTTAAATGCTAATATTGAAGGAGAGCTGGTTGCCTTGTGGGGTATTTAATCCTTTCATTTTGCACTGTCTGAGCCAACTCTAACCCCGTGGTAACATCCAGCACTTGGCCAAATTCCAGGCAGGTATTCAGAGAAGTGAATTATCTCACCTATTATGGTCTGTCTGCTATTACTGCACCTTTAAAGAGCTGCCTGCAGATAATTCACAGATAATTCACTCCACAGGGGGACTGAAGGAACTAAGCATCCCAGGTTAGAACCAGTATAAAGGGGAACCAGGCCTGCAATACCAGAAAATAACCTACTATTGCAAAGAAAGCCTTTTACACTAATATTTGCCCTCTGAGGAATGCCCTCTGAGGAATGCCCTCTGAGAATTTTGGAGATAGAACGTTTTTCTGTGTCCCATGACAGAGAACATAAGTTATGTAACTTGGCATGTAACATTTTAAATACCTAGTGGAATAAACCAAGCAAAAAAAAAAAAAAAATTGCATTTCAAGTTGTGGACACTGCAATGACACATTTCTGAGAAGTGGAATGTGCAGCCTGTCACTGCTGCAGGCAGAGTGAGAGGTAGGAGAACACAAGGTCTTTAAACCACAGTAAAAGGAAAAGAATCCCAGTCTTTATGTGGCCAAGGAACTACCGAGTTAATTACAGGTAAGTTAAAACAATTAAATTAAAAACCTATAAACACATTAAAGACACCCTGAATCAGAAAAACAATACATTGTTTTATTCAAGACTATTTTCTCCAGTTTCTGGGGTAGAAGGCAAACATTCTGCAAGACTTCCCCCTTCCCCTTCATGAGAAGTATTTGAGCTAAAGCAAAAATGACAAATTCTTTTATTAGTAGCAACTGAGCAGGAACAAAACCAAACAAAGAGATCCTGTGTTTCTTTGTTTCTGTCAGAGCCACATTTACATAATTTTCAGATGCCTTGCAATTTTGCAGATTTCTCCATTAGCCCTGATCAATACATGAAAATATATGATTTTGCTAGTTAGAATAATTTTTGCTACTTAGAATAATTTTCTGATCATTCTGAGCATTGGGTTATTTCCAGTTGAACAGACAGCAGACAACTAAAACTTGAAGTTTCCTTGTCCTACAAATAGGACATTTGTTTCAGCAAGGTAAAGTGCAAGATTACAAAGTTTCTGACTGTTTCCAGAAGAAAAAGAAATGCTTACAAACTATATCCCCCTTTCATTTTAGCACCAACATTAAATCCATCTGAGAGAGTTTATTACATGATCCCAAACTCAGCTGCTCTTCACCCTTAGTTGTCAGAAACATTTCAAAAGGAAATAGCCCCAAGAGTTTATTGCTTAAAAATCCCACTGTAAGGGTCACTCTTTTGACAGACTCAGTGAGTCACTGAATTCTGTGAAAATTGCGATTCATGGTTTTGTGTCTCTCCCCACCTTTTCTAAGCTGAATTAACCAGTTTCCCCTTTTCCAAAATACTGAGCTTTGCTACTAATAAGCCTTAGTTGATCCTGCAGGCAAGCACTGTAATTGATATGATCTTTAGTGGGAATATTTAAGAGTTTACAACCTCCTTATTTTACAATTTCACAGCACTAAACACAAAGGGAGAGTCTTAAATTATTTAGGCTCCTTTACCTCAACTAACAGACTCTTTTTCTTTTTAAAGGCATTTTCACAGAGCAGCATAAAAGCCTATATAGAGTTAAACACCCTCTGCAGGTTTTTCTGGTACACTGAATGAAAAAAAACCCAAGAGTATTTTAATTTGTTGGCAGCCCAGAAGGTCTCAAATGTTCAGCTACTGCTACTCTCCTGGTAGTGAATTCTAGTATATCATGATAATTGTTATAACCACAAATATTTCAAGAGTTGCAAGTGCCTGAAGAAAGATTTGATGTCAACTCCTTTTTCCACTTATTCATGACAAGTTGGCCTTTATGAACTGGAATAATTTGAAAGATAGTCAGTCTCCACAGGGCAAAACAAGGGTATTCTTAGGGACAAATACTCATGGGCAGGAAAAAGAATAATAAGCTTTGAGGGTTCACAGTCAAACCCACGCACACTGATGGCCAAACACTACTTCCAGCATTCCATTTAGACCAGGAGTAAAATTTCTTTCCAGCTGCGTCAAAGGGGAAGTTTCCAAGCATTTCAACCAACATCTATAACACTGTGTGGTTTTATAAATAAAAAACAATTATCTTGCTGCATAATTAGCACATGCACAGTCCAAGTACCTATGAGTACTAGCTCTGAGTAAGTTTTGCAAGTTTACCCATATGAATTTACAAGAAAAGTCCCGAGGAAGCTCTTAAACCCACAAAACCTACAGCCAAATACACCAGTAAGCAAATACCTGGCAATAGAAATGGAAAACATTATGTTGCTCAATGTTAGGAGGAGATTAAAAAATGCATATGTGACAGGAATCTACTATTGCAGAGCCCAAATATTTTTAAAATGAAAAAAGGCAAACAGGAGCAGTCTGCTCCATCAGCAAAAAGCACTCATTGACAAGGAACTGAAGTCCCTCAACACAGGAACAATTTTCAACATTCAAGAGTGAGTTTTGGGAATTTCTCCCCCAATTTCCCTGCATCCAACACATTTCCCCTCTCAAGAGTTGCCTCGTGCAGCCCCTGGCTGACAGCAGCAGGAACGAAGCACAGGACATCAAATTTGCCTCACCCACACTACATATGGGATCAACTCCCACTTTCTGAAGTTGAAAACCTTGTATTGCTGGTGCATTCCCAGAAAATACTTCAGGATGTGTTCAGCACTTCCAGGCCCTGTCCTCCAAGGGAATCCCTCCCAGGACTCAAACAATCCCAGGATCAGAGTGACTATTTCTGGGGGGGCAGGAGGTGTTTCCCCAGGGCAGCCAAACAGCCCTGCAGTCAATGGGGCTCCCTGTTGCTGACGGAGCAGAAAACGAGGGAGATAAGGATGCACATCCAGGGTGGGAGTCCCACACAGTCTGTGAGGAACCCACAGCTCATTAAAAACAAGTGATTCCACAGGCTGGGGAGCTGTTCCTTTTGATGTCTTACCTTGCAAGATATGCAGACACTTGCACTTTGATCTCTAGGAGCACTTACTCGGGGGCTTTCTTACCTCCACAGGTAGGTAAGTGAACAACAGCACTGGTCTCATCTTGCCCAAGGCATTTTTAATATGTCCATAACAGTGATTAGCAAGCATAAGGCTGGAGCTTAATAGAAAGCGAATTTTAGGATGCATTTTGGTCATTATTAACATCCCAAATTCTTTCACGTGCATTTCAAAACTACTCCAGCAGAACAAGGCCAAGAGGTTTGCCCACTGCTTGTGTTTCACTAACTCAGTTTTATTTTTGGATGCAGAAAGTGGCAGGAACGATCATGACAAACTGAGATTTGCATTTACAGCAGTCTTGCAAATGCTTAGAGTTCATATTATAGATGAGAAAGAAATGCAAAGGGTTTCAAATTGCACATGGGGTTTGCAAATTTTCCACTTCCCCTTGGAAAACTTAGTGCCACCCTGCTTCAGGGTACCAGCAATGACCTCTGATTACCCAAAGCACATCCCCCCTGTCAGCCAAGTAACACAGACGAAGGAATTCCTGCACATCAACAAGATTCCTCAGTCTTTAGAATTTCTGCACCCAGAGAGTTATGAGCTTAACCAGACACAACAAGGTACACCGAGGCTTGACAGACAATTAAATAAAGGGAGAAAAGTTTCCATTTCTGAAGTAAATTAAGACATTACTACAACTGAAACTTTGATGAAATCCTTCACTGTTGTTGTGGGAATTACCTTTCAGAAAGTATTTTCTTATTATTTTGCAATTCCTTGCTCTCTAAGCAACCTTTATCAAAACATGTACGAAATTCTCTGACTCCTAAAGTACTTTTATTTAGTAAACACCTGGATGAGTTAGAGGAAAAGAAAAGGATTTGTTCTCCTGAAAAGGATTTATCATCCTGCTAGGAGGCAAAAAACCTTTAAGTAGTAGCTTGGGGTAACCAAATAGGAAAATAAAACCCCTTCAATTTAATTGTTTAGCATGAAATGGAAATAGTAGCAGCTTTCACAAACATGTATAATTCTGAAAGCCTAATTTTTTCAGTCCTATCAGCTGTTCTGATACAAGATACCACCTCTGCCTAAGCCTTGTCCTCCCAACATATTTTGACTGCTAGGTCTGAGCCATCAGCAAGAACACAAATCCAAACAGCAACTTCGCCCGTTCCCTTTCAACAAGACAACTATTTCCCAGCCACAAATCAGAATCTGATAACATCTGTGTTGTAATAAAAAATATTAACCTTTAAACAAAGTTACTATTTGTATTGGATTTCAAGCATTGAGCTTAACTCTCAGTGACAGTTCCCAAGAAAACAAAGCCTTCTAGAGCCAGAAAAACAACAGAGAACCAAGTGGTTTATTTCCTAAAGACAATGTTATATGAAATTTTCAACAGCAATGACAAAAACTTGGTTCTTAACATTTTATTAAGTACAGTTCTCATCAGCTCAATAGAACATCAACTTTCAAGAACTAAAAGTGGTTTAGTTTCAAGAGATCTGCACTAAGGAAAAGAGAGTTTTCACAGTCAGTTCTTTAGTGGGTCCCACACCCAGCCACCTCACACTTTCCTAAATGCCTTTCAAGAAAAAGATGGGCTTTGCAGCACACTCCAAAGGTAAATAAATCTGAGCTATTTTGGAGTCTGAGGGAACAAACTCAAAAGCTCACCCTGCCAGGTTGTCTCTTCTGTGCCATGGCCAAGTTTAAATACACTCACTGCTTTCAGCTGTGGCAGTGAAACACAGCAAGGTGGCTTTTAACAAACTGCAAGCTGACTCTGAAAACAAAGAAAAAACCTATGGTGTCAAATATCTTAAAAAACCTCTAACAAAAGAGTGTAGATGACAGTCTGTGGTAACAAAACAACCTCCCGATTGATTAAGAGTTCTTTACTTCTTGTGACCCGAGGCATGAAGGACTCAGCTGGCATTCCAGAGGCACCACATCCTTTCTAATCAAGTCAAAAAAGCCACACTGATCAGAGCTGTTTAGTTATCCCTTTCCAGAAAGATTAAGACTGTAATTCAAAGTTGCAACCTTCAGAGAGAAAACCACCAATTCAGAACATAAGGAAACAGACACGGTTTAGACTAAAATTCAGTCAAATGTAATTTGCAAAGATGACTCCAAACCAGAAGCATCACAGAATCATGGAATGGTTTGGGTTGGAAGGGACCTGAATGATCATGTAGTTCCAACCTCCTGCCACTGTAGCGTGCCATGGGCAGGGACACCTTCCACTATCCCCAGGTTGCTCAGAGCCCCATCCAACCTGGCCTTGGACACTTCCAGGGATGGGGCAGCCACAGCTTCTCTGGGCAACCTGTGCCAGGGCCTCCCCACCCTCCCAGGGAAGAATTTCTCCCCAATATCCAATCTAAACCTCCTCTCTGTCAGTTTGAAGCCATTCCCCCTTGTCCTGTCACTCCAGGCCCTTGGAAATAGTCTCTCCCCATCTTTCCTGCAGGCCCCTTCAGGTCCTGGAAGGCCACAATTAGGTTCCTCCAAAGCCTTCTCTTCTCACAATCCAAACACTCTCAGCCTTTCCTCCCAGCAGAGCTGCTCCATCCCTCTGATCACCTTGGTGTCCCTCCTCTGGACTCGCTCCCACAGCTCCATGTCCTTGCTGTGCTGGGCCCCCGGAGCTGGAGGCAGCTCTGCAGGGGGGGCAGACGGGGCATCAATTCCTTCAAGAAGGTCCTAATTTAGGCTAATTGCCATTTCTGATCATCCTTTATTGGATTTAATTCACATTTGTCCAAACATCATCATACAGAATTTACAGAATTCCCATTCTCATTCACTCATCTTTTAAGCTTCCAGAAACGATAATCTGGAAGACACCAGCTTGGTACAGGACAGCCAGCCAGAAGTCATGTTCTGCCAAGTATCCAGTGCCCAACACTCATCAAAAAAAAAAATCCCCTTTGGTCCAGGATTCTTTTTTCCTGAGTGTCTCCTTATTTTATTTTGAAGTACTTCTTCCAAGGAAGCTGCTCAGGAAGTTGCCTCAGCAATGGTGGAAGTTTGTCCTACAAAATACAGCTCACCCAGACAGCACTTACCTCCAATTGTCAGGACTGACACTGACAAACCTTTCTTTTTCCTTTTCTGCTTTATGAAGTTTCTCTTCTTTAAAGCTTAAGTTGTCATAACATCTGAAAGCCTTCGTCAGATTGGGGCAGCACAAATTACTGATATTACAGAGTATTTTATGCTATTTTTTATGCTTTTACATTGGCAAAGGTTCAATGCTGAATTGCACACCCTACCCAAAGGGATGATCCTCAAGTTCTGTGCCCATTAAAAACCTTTGACAGAACCAGGTCAAAAACCTAAAAAGGTAATTTTGCCCTGTTTCTGCAGATCACAAGAACCAAAGGTGTCTGGTGTTGCAGCTCTCTCCACAGTTTGCAATGCACGAGAATCACATTTTCTACAACAAGAATGAAAAATAAAATCAAAATATTGTATAAAACATCTGGATTACCTCCCAGAAGCTGTCACTAGAAACTTCTACTCCAACAGAATCATCATATGAGCCAGACATTTCGAGGTATGAAGAGCTTGTGAGTATTCAGAGTTCAAACACCTTCAGAATCTGTAAAGAAGATTTAAAAATGATTAATGAGTATCATTAATGAAAAGTTGTTACAAAGCTATGAAAAGAGAAATTATGTTGGGCAGCATCATTCCATTTTTTGATATCTAGGGATGCCAAATAAAAACAAGAGGTGACCACACAGGGCATTTTGCAACAGAGAACTTCCACCACACCAAGTTCTTGGCTCTTATCGTGACATTTGTTGTCCAGAAACCTTTCAGTGCATCTGCATTTTGAGTTTAATCCTACAATTTCCTGTTACAACCAGAAGATTGAGCAGAGAGATGCTTGTTCATCAACTATTCCACTTCCAGTGTCTTCCACAAGAGACAATCAAGTGCCCTTTGCTTCTGAAACAATGACCTGCCCCTGCTTCCTATTCCTTTTCCACTGGAAATCTGTGTTACATAATGAAAACCCCTGGAAATATTTAAGGCCAAAACCACCTGTGTCACATCTGTGACGTTACCACAGCATGTCATTGGTTTATTTTAGCAAAATGAACAAACAGAAGAACAATCAGCTCCAAATTCTGATCTTCATTAAAAATAAGTCATTACTTTAATAATTCAGGCATTCTCGCTTTTACAGACACAGCTGCAAGGAAGAAAGATATGATTTATCCTCATGGATAAATGTTTATAAATCACTGTGTATAAAAAAAAATAGGGGTACCCCAAGCTGACATTTAAGGTGACATTTAAGATTAGCATCAAAACTAGTATTGAGTCAAAAATTCAGGCACTTTCATCCACAAATGCAATTTGTGGGCTGGAAACCGAGAAGGAGGAAAGAAAGGCAACAGCTCCCTCACAGAACACACACAAATCCAGGTTTAATCTCCACAGATATTTATTTTATTTTATATATAATTTTACATTTGTTTATTTTTATATATTAATTTCATATTTATTGATAATATATCTATTTGTTCTCTCTCTCTCTCTATATATATATATATCTAATTTCCTATAACCACTACCAGGGCTACATACTGGTAAACAGATTTTACCCCCACCTTGTGGGATGAATACCTTAATTCAGTTTATCATCCAATTCACTGACATAATGCAATTCTCAAAAAGCTTTAATAACCTTAACTCCGAATACGTAAAAACCACTACCGGAACATCAACTCTTAGATTTTTATTTTTAAAAGACAACAAAAAAAAAATATAAGAAAGGTTCTGCGAAATAGCAAATAAGATCATAATGAGGCAAATTATTTTTACATGTTATTGCAACAATCCTCAAGTTATGTTATTAGTAATTACAAAAAAACCCCAGTTTTTCCACCTGTGCTTTTACTGAACCAAAGGGGAAAAGTTAAAACTCTACCCAATTTTGAGTCTCTGAGCACCACACCTTTACATGGAATGTCTTCTTTCGAGATTAGTTTTGCCCCTTGCAATTTTTAAAACACAAAGATCACACTTGCAAGTGGGTTTATATTTTTTTTCACCTCCTTTCTTAGATAGCTATAAGCAGCATAGGGAGGAAACAAAAGTGCAATAAAGTTGCAACTTGCTGGACAAATTCGTAAGAATAGTTTAAAATTAATCAGCTTTTTCTAGGAGTCTGCTATGCAGTGGTATCTTTAGCTATGATTTCTGGTTATTATTTTATAATATACAAATATATATAATATCTCATATATTATAAATAATAATATATATGAGATATTGTAATAATACTATTATTTTATAAGAGTTGTTTAAAGACAACTTGTCAGATCAATGAAAACAGACTCTGATAACTGTTTATTTTTCCAATTAAGGCAGCCCTGATTACTCTGAACCCAAGGAAGTTACTGAGGCAAGCCTGTGTGCCAGGAATGCCATGCAGAACAAGGGAAGGAACAAGATTCCAAGGGTTGTCAGGAAGGGTTAGGGTTGTTTTTCCATAACACACCAAGATTTTTTAACCCAGGTTTTTACTGCAGTTTGGAAGAGATCAGGCAGAGTGTGGAGTTCAGCACTTTGGAAAAAGAAACCAATTTAATAATTCATCCACCCTGCTCCCCAAACCACATGAACAGTATTTTTTCCCCCCTCCAATCCCAAAAAGGAAAGACAGTGAAACTGTTCTGAAGGAATAATCCAATGTCCACTTACCTTTAACAAAATAGCCCAAATTATACCAGTGCTGGAAATTTAATCTGAAAAGTTACATGGAAAAACTGAAAAAGCTCAAAACAGAGCTTTTCTTAAATGAGGGAACAGGTTGTGGGGAGTGGTTTTTTTCTCTTAAAAAACCCCCCTTTATTCCTCCTCAACTAAAACTACGCAACACAGAGTTATCCCTTTTTTCCATAAAAGCATGAAAACCATCAGCACTCAGGAAATACTGATGGAATGAAGGTTTTTAGAGGCCAAATACTACGCTGTGAGAAAGTATGAGCAAGCGTATTTAGGGAAATATTGTGAAGTCATAGCAACAGCTGGCACAGAAAAGCCACTATTTGTGCAGCCCTACTTAAAAATAAACTGAATTCTGAGATAGGAACATTGACTGGGGTGAGTCATGAAAGAGAATTATTACAGCAGCCAGGCCTTTAGCACATTCTTTCTGTCAGGGTTTGGTCCTCCCCTCCTTCAAGTGAATTTGCAGAGGTTTCACGAGGAAAGTTCATTGAATTTTTTTATTTCCCCTGCAGGGTCTTTCCTTTCACTACAAGAAGTAAATCTATCAACAACTACAGCTGTCATATAAAATCTAGAAAATTTAGACCAAGACAACAAGAAAGATTCTCCACAAATAATCACCTGCATCTCACAAGGCTGGGGGTTCTTTGCTCAGCTGGATTGCAGCAAGAAGGAAGAGAAGGCAAAGGTGTAAATCTCATTTTCCTCAAAGGCAGATTAAAGATTTTCACTGGACAGAACCCCCCTCTGCATCCTGCTCTGTGCCCTTTCCTCAGCCAACACAAATGACATTTCACAAATTTAATACTTCTCAGGATATTTTTGCCCCTCGTGTCAAGGAACTTTGGAATATCCATCAAAAACCAAAATATCAATAATTTAATAAATCATCGAGTCCAAAGGCCTTAAAAATAAGTTTTTACCTGTGTCACCAGAAGCAGGTAAAGCACCAAACACGAAGCAGCACAGAGAAAGTCATAAAAGGTCCTAAAAGAAAGTCATAAAAGGTCCCAGCACACATCAGCCACTAGAACTTATAGACGCTAAAAATAAACCATGAAGTCCAACTGTCAAAAATAACTATATTCTAAACAGCACATACTGTAATAGCCACGGAAATGGGGGTTTCTGGTCTCTGGTTTTTCAGCAATTCTTGTAAATTAGGAAACATTGATCTTTGTAACTGAGCAATAAATAAATACGGCTTTTTTTTTAAAGCTTTCTCTTTGGGAACATTCTAGCTAAAGACCTTGCCCTATAATGTGAAAAGAATTCCTATAAACATCCTGGAGGCTTAACACAGGAGGATTTGGGAAAATATTAACTAATAATGAGCAAGCAGACCTTCAGATACCACACACAAAACCAGCTGAACAGAATAAGCTGCCTCTGCTCTCAAGAAGTTGAGTTTGATGTTATTACCTTCAAAGTAATTTGCAAAATTCCTTGCTTTGCTCATGTTGAAATACTTGATTTATTATTTTTATTATGTCAGGTGGCAGAGATTAGCACAACACACAACCTGCAAAAATCTGTGCAATAAATGCAGACTTTTAAGATAAAATAATCCAGTGAATCCCAGTGTTTTCAAAGAGGAAGAGGGGAAAGAGAGTTTAAAGAAATCCTTCAGTTAAACCCCCTCAAGCTTCTAATGAGGGATAACTTTGATGAACTCTCACTGTGAAACAGAGACAGCCTCTAGAAGAGAAAAGCATCTGGTCACATTAGCTTTTAAACTTATTTTTGGAATGACAGGATTTGTCACCAGGGATGTGACTCATCAGGATCCCAAGTTTCATCACTGGGGAGTGAATTACTGAGGTACAAGGACACAACTGCAATTAGCTGCTCATAAAAACCTTCAGCTATAGGATCCTTCCTTAATCTATCTCCACTGGACTCTCAGGGTTTGTTCCACCCAGAATAGGAAGGAAATGAGACTTCACTGTATAGAAATAAATATATCCCATGCTTTGAGTGCACACTCCTGTGGTTTGCTACCAAGTGTACCTACCAGGAATGTGCTGTACCTCATATTCCCTGGCTAAATAAAGCAATTTAGACATGACTTCCTTCCCTATTCTATCCATATATAAGACTTTCCAGCTTCCTCAAGGTTGCAATCTATTTGCTGTTTACATAGAGAGAAAAAAAGTGCCATAATTCCTTTAGCAATACTGTGAAACCATGAACCAAAACCTGTTAAAATCACAGCTACTGTACACTGAAAACTCCATAAATTCACAGGACAAGTAACTACAGGAAGAAAGGTCGCTTGGGTTTACACATTCCAGTGACAGCAAAGAATTCCAGCCCCTGGGTGCAGGGAACAAATGCAGCAAACCACAATTAATCACCACTAAGTGCTGTGGAGTCTTCTAACTGCAATTAGTAGACGTGACTGCATTTTATTAATAGAGGTCAGGCCTTGGATTTTCAAAGGGGGAGTCTCAAGTCAATGATTTGGGCGAAATTCTTATTTTTCAGTCTCTAAAACAGGGAGAACAGCACTCTCTTTCATAGGGATTTAAGAAAATCCCTCAGTCTCCATCAAGAAAACAACTACAGCAACAAATTCCAGAGAAAAGGCCATAAAAGGAAATTAAATCACTATTTCCTGGGGAATTCAGCCTGTATGTTAATGGCTGTAACCACTGAAAGTAGCACTAATTCACTGCCCTAAATATACAAGTGATGAACACCCTTCAAGCCATAGTTTTAACACACATCACAAGATCACTAAAGAAGTTTAAATTTCCATTATATTTACCACCTGTAAAAAACCCCCACTCAACTATAGAGAGAAGACGGTCTCTGAAATTAAACTCTGTATAAAATAAAAGGAATGGGAACACTTACTTTTGGTAATTACACTTTGAATATTTTATTAAAGGAATAAAACTTAAAATTACCAATTAAGCTTGATCACACTGGAATAACACACAGCACAGAGGTGCATCTCAAAGGTGAGACAACGACCCAAACTTTGCAAAAGGACTCTTATCCTGCACATTTTATTTCACATATATACAAGTAAATAAGACAGGACGAGTCATGAGCCACTGCTTCTGTCTGGTTTGACACTGAAAGAAAATAGAACTAAAATTTTTATCCTGTATGTGGCCTGTCAAGTAGAAATTATTATTATTTTAATTGTGCGATTTTTGTTTTAACCAGGACAGTTATTACTCACCTTCAGAGGCTTTGCAGAGGTTTCTAATTTTAAGTTAAATAGACACTGACCACAGGAAATTATTAACACTGCAAAGTACAGGCTTTAAATAGCATAGATACACCAGCCAGGTTGATAAAGTGGTATGTGGAGCTTTAAAATACTTGCATAAACTTAAATTAAACCTTAATATATTCAGATTATACTTCTTGCTTATCTAGAGGTATGAGAGATGAGGCAGGAATCAAAATAAACTACGTGAGGAAAAGAAAATACACAGTTCTGCAGATAAAAATTGCAATTCTATTTATTTTATAACTCTCTCCCCAAGCTGGAAAGGATTGTTAATTTTAAAACCTTTTAGGTCTTTTTGATGAAGGAAAAATCCACATTAACATTTTCTTTGCTGCAGAAAAAAAAAGCACATAAAATTTGGCTTTGGGTAAATTTTACCAGAAAACCACCTGAAGAACTCGGGACCATTTGTCACTTAAAGTAACTCTAAAAAAGACTCTTTGATTTTTCAAATCAGACCTTTCCATTTTTTTAGCTTTGACTGATTAAAATGATAAAGTGCAGGAAAAACTTCGGTTTAATTACAAGTGTTCACCCTTTTCTAATGCTCACTTTAGTAGTGCCTGTGACATCACCCACTAATTCACCTGGCAGAGTCTCCTAAAATGAAGTGAACCTTAATATTCCTAAATAAACATTAACCTTAATATTCCTAAATAAAAATTAACCTTAATATTCCTAAATAAAAATTAACCTTAATATTCCTAAATAAAAATGAGATAAATATGCCTTTGGGTTTGTTTCAAAGAAGCACGAAGGGGGCACAAAACCCCTTGAAACTTGGAAATTAAACTTGGTAAGCATTTAGTTAGGAAGAAATTTTAAGTGCCCAGATACTTAAAAAATAAATAACTGCTCCTTTACCAAGCGGAATTAGATGGCCATAATGGAAATTTATCTCAGTAAAACATCAAGGGAAACATCTCAAGCATACACACTGGATATTTAGTTTAAGTAGAATTTTACAGCAGCACAAAAACAAGGGTAATATTGATGTGTTCTCCAGGAGAGAAACCATGAACCAGCGTTTCCAGGTGCACTGACAAAGCAGATGCAGAGAAAACTGACTGTTCTAAAATGGCATAAAATTAAGGAGCCAAACAGAACATTACAAGAAGTACTGCCTCAGATATCACAGCCTACTTATCTGACCACACAAATCATGAACACTGATCTACTTGGGGAAAAAAAAAAAGTCCATAAAAGCACATAAATAAAAAATAATACAATTACCATTCTAGAAATAGATGTTTTAGACAGCAGGCTGTTTGGTCCCAACATGATAAACACTCTCAAACAAACATTGCAAAACACCACATTCCCTCGGCCAAAAAAGCTTTTATATCAGCTATGCCACAGTATAGGACATTTCTGGTAGGAAAAAAAGCAACTGGGAGAGTTCTTTGCAAAGCCATTCCATATTCTGTTTGCAAGATACTCACCTGAGAAGGTAAGCCTTAATAAATTGGTTTGGTTTTTTTTTTCCACATATGAAGGTCAGCAAGGCACGGAAAATTGTGGTACCTGCAGGCCATGGCCTGACCTCCACTTCCACAAACACAATTCTCTCATCAGACTGGACTTCAGCACTTCCTGTGGGCTGAGGAAAACCTTGCAGCTCAAACTAATGCCATTTTTTTTCCTCTCCACACACACTGCAGCACTCAAAACAACCCAAGGGTTTCCAGTCCCACCATGG
The DNA here is from genome assembly GCF_001604755.1 of Lepidothrix coronata. Taxonomy (NCBI): domain Eukaryota; kingdom Metazoa; phylum Chordata; class Aves; order Passeriformes; family Pipridae; genus Lepidothrix; species Lepidothrix coronata. The sequence continues at coordinate 2,328,941 of NW_016690309.1, read as the reverse complement.
TTCTGTACAGCCGAATATTCATCTTTATAGGTAATGGAATATTCTGTAAGGTGAATATTCAGGTTTATTATGTGAAAGACCACGTAAAGGTTATGATTGTTGCTCCTACAACTAGTGGAGAGGAGTGTTTTTAAATATCTCAGTGAGACGTGGAGGCACACTTTGCAGACTTAGGAAACAGCTGTGTTGTTTCACAGGCAAAAGCTGTATTTTTCCACCTCAGGAAATACGGGGCTGTGATACTAATTAATGAAATACTGATGTGGGTTGAACAGAAGCAAGTCTAAACCCTTCAATTAAGGTGAAACAGGGTTTTCTTCCTGCATTTGAAGGTTAAATTGAGGAGCTGCTGTTCTTTACTTCAGGAGAGAACCAATTCACAGACCTCATTTGAGCCAAATTCAGCCCTGTCCTTAACACCAACTAATTTCCAAAGCCTAAAGTGCTGTTAGAAACTGTAAATCTGTGCATTAGCAACATCTCAGCAAACTCTACCTTCCACTCTATCTTTTCTGACCATGGATAAAGTAAGAGAAAGCACAAAGAAAAACAGACCTTCCTATATAGTGTCTCAGGAAGAAACTGCTGAGGATGAGAGAGGAGAAGACTCCCAGAACCAGCAAAATAACTCAAGTTTCTCACACCACAATGCACTCATTAAAAAAACCCCAAAACTTACATTGTACTTCATAAAAAGAGTACAGAGACATTCCATTTCCACAGAGAACCCCTTGGAGCTGAGGGGATTATTCTCCACGAGGCAAAGTCAGCAATTTTCTGGGATAGCTCCTCACCTATAAAATCAGGAATTATTTGCTGGCACGGCTTTTGTTCAAGGGGTAGCCAAAGCTGGTACAGAACTGTCTAAATTCTTGCTAAAGCATTAATTAAATGACCACTTCCATAACTGTTGGCTGTGAAAAAGCTCTCAACAGTAGTTTCCATTATTACCAATTCTTTCTGCAGTCATTACCCTCTCCCTGCCACAGCCCTGCAGGCAAAAAGTGGGTCAAATCATCCTGCAATATTCCTCAATTCCCAAAATACATTCAAGGGTAATTTAGTATTTGGGGAAAGCACCCTCAATGTAAAAATAACTAATGAAGACAGCCTTGCAAACTAAAAGCAACATTTCCAGCTGTGATCATCATCAGATAAACTTTATACATCATTTCAGAGGGGTCATTTCTGGAACTGATACAAAATTTATGGACAGTGGATAAATATGGAAAGAAAACAACCACAGCCACACTTAACTTCAATTGTCTTTCTTTTCCAGTGAGTTAAATAAGCAATTATTCATTTAGGAACAATGAAAGATCTGTTCAAGTGTTTCAAAATCAATGCCATACTGTAACACAACAAAAGAGCATGTGACAGTATTTCATATTTCAGATTAAACAAGATTAATTCAGATTTTAAAGCAAACTGAATCCAGCTCCTAAGGAACTATTAGAAAAATTAAACTGTGCTTGTGTTGAAGCTGGGGAGAAGGTTACCCAACACTTAGTTTCATTAACATGGTTACTGAGAAAAGAAACTCTTGAGTTCTGTTTAAACAGATTTTCAGCTCAGTGAATCTGAGCTAAACTTTAGCCAGGACCTCTCCTGTTTCTGGGCAATTTAATTTTCTGCTCCTGAAATGATAACTACTGCAACAAAGCCAGAAGACCTGTACTTACAACTCAGTAATCTACACAACATGGGCTGCTGACCCAGCAGAGTTAAACATTCCCTAGAAACATTTAATTAATTTTTTTGATAATAAATATAATGAACTGGCTCCTTACACCAAACTCACTGGTCTAAGCTACCTGGAAGTGCCACTCTTAAATATTATGGTGAGAAATCATGTTTTATGGCCTTCCTTGTACCATAATTTGACAAGCAAAGACAGAAATGGGTTTTTATTGTTGTTGTTTTTCTGTTTGGTTGGTTTTTTAAACGCAGCCAGTACATTTAAACCTACTTTAGTGCAATTGAAAAATCTAAAGCTTTCAGTGTGGTGCTTTAAAAGAGG
>NW_016690309.1:2292731-2323825 GCF_001604755.1 Lepidothrix coronata | reverse complement strand
GAGGGGGGAAGGAGAGGGGGGAAGGAGAGGAGGAAAGGAGAAGACCTCCTCCTAATTTCAGACACAAAGTAATCAGAATAAAATCATACAGAAAAGGTTCTTTTAGCAAAACACTTTGGCTCAAGGGGCCCAAGACAAAGCCAGCCAAGAATATATTCAGTGATTTCAGGATCTGGATGCAAGTTACTAAGTGAATCTTCAGCAGCTTAACACAGATAATCAGGAATTCTGTATCAAGTCTGAAATTCTAGGAAACATCAGAAGAAATTCAATAACAAATTGTGAAGTGAATTTTCAAGCAGGCAACTTCTTGAATATTTAAGCTTTAGATAAAACTTCCAATTATTCCATTTTCATTTGATGCATTTGACGTATGTCAAATCCCTACTTGTACTTGTCTTTCACCCAAAAATGATATTTTTTTATTTAAACCAGAAAAATAACTGGGAAATAAGATATAAAAATGTCTTTTTAAGCTTATGTAGTTACATTTCCAGCACCTCTTTCAGTATTCACAGCTACATAAAGCAGTGAAGCACTTGAAATTGGGTGATGGTGGATAAATGGAAGACATGACTTACATTCCATCTTTTTTGGGGGCAGATACTACACATAAATTGAGATTTTTCACAGTACTCCAAATTTAAAACTTGCATCCTGATTCTGATGTAAATGCTGAGGTGCAATATTTTTTTATCTTAAGCTTTTAATCTTAAATTTAAATTTGTTTCACTTTAATTTTTAAAAATCTATTAAATTAAATTAAAAATAATAAAATTAAATTTTAAAATTAATTTCAATTTTAAAAATCCTTTGCACATTCCAATAATTCTCACGAGCCACTTCAGCTGCATAACTAAAGCAGCTCCAATTTAATTCATTCTGGAAGGCACTGCAGAGATTCCTGGAGGATTGCAACAAGAGCTGACCAAGCAATTTAACAATAGCAGGAGTCTTAAATGGCTTATTTCTCCCCATTTGCAGGGTTGAACAGTGCACAAGCCAACTGCTATTGCATGACAGAGAGTGTTTCACAAGATTTTTATTAAAGCTTTCTTTCTGAGATCACAGAACTTTGTTCTCTAACTATTCACTGCAGTAAGAAAATCCAAGGGTTCCCGTGACACATTTTCCCTTGGCAAACTCAAAACACATTTTGAGAAGAGTATTTATAAAATCTTCAGCTTTTCGTGGTATTTTTTCCTACCTAATCAACTGCATTCCAGTGAGTATCCCACCTAAATTAGATACTTGACACATCCCTGAAAATTTATACTGTTTTTATGGGATTTTTAACTCCAAAACTGAACTACCAACATCATTCACAACTCGGATAAATAATATCAAAAGGTATTATATTGGGACAGCGTTATTTACCAAAAAAAATGTAGTATTTTATGCATATTTATGAAACAAACACTGGAAGGACAAAAAAACCCCAAATAATGTGCACAATGAAAATACCTTTAGATGTGTTGGAAAACATGAAAACCTGCTCATCTCTTTCCATATTTCCCTGCTTTGCAGTGAAACCCCTTTTAGCATAAAACCTGCTAAAATGATTACTGCAAACCCAGTAATTTTGCTCAGCAGCACATTCATTACATGCTAAATTTAGCCCCATTTTGCCTTAATTACAATTACACAAAATGTCTCTGCAATACCTAAGAACAAGTAGGAACAAAGGTGCTTCCTATGTGGCCTCTGGCAGGAGAGGGGAGGAGGGATAAAGGGGAATCTCCTGTTCCAGTTTTAGTTTCTCCACAATGAAAAACCCCAGATAACTGGAGAATACATCCTATTTTATCAGCCTGATCAAAGCCTGAAGCAAAGAAACCTATAGGTTGTCTTGCAGAACCCAAAATAAATTCAGAATCAAGGCATGGTATTTGCTTTATCTCTCTGTGTTTATCAGTTACTGGACTTGACAATGACCAACATTTGCACCACGCAGATTTTATTCATGATACTCACACCACCCACAGGATTTACATTCTACCAGGAATTATGGAATAGCCACTAAACCAAGGGCTAAAAATACAGTCATTTGATACAGACTAAACCCACATGTTGCTCTCTGATACAGGGACACTACAAGCAAAGCAGCTGCTTTTATACTACTTTGGACAAAGGATTTCTCAGCCAAATTCAAACCAATTTTAAGATCAAATATAATTCCAAATAATTTTTTTAGGTTCACCTGCAGATCCTTTAAAACTACATGGACTACCTTTTAATCTCCTCAAATTTGTGTTTACGAAGATAAATAATAAATTGGGTCCCACCTCAATAACAGACAAGACATTCATGATATCCAGTGAAGGGAGCAATTAAACAAAGAACAGCACAAAATGTCCTGCAATAGTGTTCTGTCTGCTCAAATGTTCTCTGCTGGCCAATCTGAGCACCTGCTTCAAAAAAAAAAAACCATCAGGTGGAATAGTACTTTACTGAGAAAAGCCAAGGAAGCAGATCGGGCTTAGAGAAGTAACAGAAGAATCCAGTTAATTCGACTTCTAGAATTCCACTAATTCTAAAAAAAAAAAGGGGGGGGGGAAAGGAAGGGGAAAAAAAAAGAAAAAACAACAACAACAAAAAAGAAAAACCAAACCCACACAGGTTACAATAAGTAGCTTTTCCAGTGTACGAAATAAGAGAGCTGGCATGGGTTTTGTGTAGACCCAGATTTTACCCTGGGAAGAAAAAAATAGTAACATTCTAAAAACACGCTTGATTCTTTCCACAAATTTTGAAAGTTAAGTACTGAACTGGAATTCAAAGCTATTTCTTCAAAACTTGGTTTAATGACAATGTGCTACCAGATTAATTTAAACATTCTGCTTGGAGGTTCAAGACATTATTTAACACTCAATTTTTTCTATAAAAACAGTATTTCACTACATAAGAATAATTATCAGCATTAAACCTTAGAAATACGTACAAGTGAGTATTCTAAAAGTTAAAAGACAAGGACTTTTGGCTCCTTTCTACTTGGAACTTGTTCAACTTTAAAAACGCTTTCAACTGTTTTCTGGTCCTTCCACGCTAAAATATTTTAAGCAAAAATTCAAGAAAAAAACAGCAAGTTCACCTTTAAATTTATGAATTTAAGATGATTTGATGCTTACTATCTATTCACCCGTGCATTTAAAATTGGTAAAAATCAAGGACCATAAATTTAAGCACATCTTCAATTGGCTCAACTATAAAGAGTTTGAGGGTAGAGTCTCGAGTCAGTAAGTTGTATTTGAGCAGCTCATGTAGCACAACTTCAGCTGCCAGGATGAGCAACAGTTTATGTATAAATTGTATTTATACACGCTCCATTTTCCTTACTTTATTACATCCTGATTATCACTGGTGAGTAGAAGTCGCACAAACAAACTTCCGAGCTGGTTTAACAAGTTACGAGATGTTTTGCTAACACAAGGAATAAGCAAGTGCACAGACAACACACAAAGTCTGAGACCCTGAAAAGACAGGCAAAGAGGTATTTTCACTGTTAATGTGCAAGCACATAAGTAAGAGATTAAATTTTTGCCTTTGGGAACATAAATCCAGCCCGTTTAGTACCACTGAAATTCACTGCACGTGTCCCATGAGTGAAGAGTTTGTGTGGGGTTATAATGTAGGTAGAGAGGACTAAGTGGCCAAGAAAGGAGTGGTGACACTTCTGCAATAATATTTGAAATATTAGCCGCTTTAAGGAACACTGGCACTCCCCAGACATTCTGGAACATCTTCCAACGGCTCTAACTGGTATCTCACAGAGACCACCAGTACACACCCGACAGCACAGAGCTCTCAGCTGCTCCTGCAGCTGCTGCTGCTTGAAGGAAAATGTCACATTATCATGGAACCCTTTAGTCCCACTGATGGGTGTTCCATGCTTCACTTCCCAGCTCTGACACTGGTGTGGAATTTTGACATCCAATACAGTGACAACGTCCTAACACTGCGTTCGACACGAAGGAATTTAACATATTATCAATATTATCACAGATTTATCATTTCTCCCAACAAGAAAGCAGCACTGCTCCACTCAGCAGGGATCCAGGGATCTGTCAGTCTGCCAGGAGAGCCTCCATTAAGGCAGAGGATGGGAGCCATAAGTCAAACTACAGAGATGTCCTGTTTGTCCTATGACTCATGGCAGACCATTTACTGAAATCTGTACTACACATTACAGGACACATTAAGCATATTCACCTTGCACCCTTTATTTAACCTGTTAAGTCAGAAATTAGGAAAACGACAAACACACAAGCTTATTATATTCTTTGTCATGTTCTTTTCACTTCACAGTCTGCATCTATGTCACATCTATAAGTTTTATGTCAAGAGATTACATAAAATGCAGCCTCTGTTGCAATAAAACTATTTGGAAGAAGTATTTAATAACATGATTTGAGAGACTGTTCTTGTCCCCACCATTTTTGCTGTTGTATTGTACTCTGGTTTGTCATTCACTGGCTTAGAGTATGTGATAAAAGGCACAGAAGGTTGTTTAAAATATTTGGTCTGGAGATGCCTTGGAATTAATTCTTAACTCAAAGCAGAGTCCAAAAAAGGGTTAACAACATGCACTGACCCAAAGCCAAACAATGCAAGATACAGGTTTCCATTATTACCAAAATATTTACAATACCTTCTGCACACCAGAGCAGCTTTTAAATATTTGCATGTTGTAAAAGTTGAACCAAACCACGTTATTTGAAGCCTGAGAGACATTTTCTTTTTGCTTCAGAACCCATTACTGTGCAGGGTTGCAACAGCCAGGCCACTTCTAATCCTATTTACTAATTAGGGCTGGTACTTTCTCAAATATTGACACATCCTGTCCACCAAGGATCACAGGGCTCTACCCACACACACCAGCTCAGCAGAATCACCCACACTCCAAGGACCAACCTTATCAGAGAAATCTGGACTGTTCCCTTCCCCAGAAAAAGGCACCTTGGATAACACATAAAGGAACAACATTAAAGTCTCGTGACACAACTGTAGATCCCAGAATACAACAGAATTTACCATCAGCTCCAGGTTATTCCTCTCAACCCCAGTGGGTCAATCAGCCAGGTAACATTCATATTAAATATGTCATTTATTCAACCACAGACTCAGAATCCTTAAGTGGGTTTCTCTCAGTACAGTTACATCACAGTTATTTCCTGCTTTCTTCCTTTTCATCTCCTGGGAACAATCCATCATTACATTAAGTCAAGCCAAAAATCAGTAACTGGGGTTAGGTTGAAAGGAACAATGTCACTTCTTGAAGTTCTGGGGATTAAGACAGAACTGGAATTAAATCCTGTGTTACAAAGAAGTTGTTAATCTCACAGACTGGTCTTCAGTTCAAGCATTAGAGACTTCATTCCAGGCAACAAGTAAGTCATTAAATCTTGGTATTTTTTTAAAAAGCAGACATTCCAAGAACCAAAAAGACACTAATGTATCAGCTTACATGCATGTTTAAACAACTCTGTTAAAGAAAAAAAAACCCAACCAACCCTTCCATCTGCATCTACCATTCTTCTGGCTCATTGGATGAGAAGATGCACTTTTTCCAGGACCTGCTACTCCCACAGTGAGAAAACCATTCACCAACTCAGAAACAGAAAGCTCAGTTAGCTACTTTTACTAGCTTTTCACCTTTTTTTTCAATTACCTTGTAGCTACTTCGTGTTACTCCCACAGATTCATACAAGCACAGGCAATTTCTGACTGGCAGCAGCACTGCTAAGCATTTTATCCTCTTCCAGTTCCTGCAACATGCTCAGAAATTTCTTGTACCACTTCAAGTTGCGGGAGCCTTCAGCTCATTTTAAGCACAGCCAGGGAAGCACAGAATGGACAGATGGACATCTTTAAGCAAGTGGCTCACTCAGCTTTAGAGGAGGAGAAAGCACCCATATGTTGTACAGACAGACCACGAGAACAAAACTTCTCATGCCTAACCCTAAATCATCCAAACACGTCAAAGAACAGGTTCAAAATACTGACTTTCAGACCAACATTCAAGTGCCTTGACACAACAAAAGAAAGTAGACATCTACCCGTTAGAAGAAATATATCATCTGGGTGTTTTCTGAAGGTATTGTTTAAAAACACTCGTAGATCACAAGGATCACAGTCAGAAAGCCACATCACTATGATGGTACTTCAAAGGCATAAAAAAGAACAAGTAGAAATATATATATATTACCACATATTACCTAATATACCACAAAGTAAAATCAAGCTTTTCTTGCAGAGATGACTTGTGGAATGGAGAAGCTTTCTCATTACCCTGTGACAGTTTAAAAAAAAAAGTGAAAGAACACTTAAGGCCATCCACACAGACTCACAAAGCAAACATCAAGCCTAGCAATCATAAATGCCATCTAATTTGTCAGCTCAATATTAATTACTGCACCCACTTGCAGCACACCCTCTTTAAAATGAGAGAAAAAAAATCAATAAAAAAAAATCCCAAACAGTTTTGCCTATCAACCCTTAATAAACTATTTAATCATTTGTGCTTTCTTTCAACACCGATATTGTTGCTCGATGTGTGGTATTGCAGTTCAAACCCCAGGGCAGTTTTTAATGTTTATTCTGCTGTGGCACTGCACAACATGCAGACCTGAGCCAAAAAAAAATCGACCCCAGATCTGTAAATTACTTCCTTGGACACAGAACAGCAGCTGCACTCCTGCTCACCATACCCAAGCTGTGGTAGCTTATGATCAGAGACCTCCAAAATGATGCTGCACTGTGCTAAACAGACATACACACTACTTTTTACAGCCATAACTGGAAGAATATAACTATTACCTTCGAAGGCAAAATGCAAGTTTGACAAAACATCATTTCAGGCAGGTACAGGTATAGAACAGTCAGCACAGTAGCCCTCGGTGTTAATAACCTTAATAGTGAAGAAAGCAATTAAGGAGTTTTGCCCATCTGAAATACAGCTGGCAAACTGTTTGAGGTGCCTCTCACCTTTAAGTCATCACGTCCTGTGTGTCCCCCCTGTCCAAGGAAGCAACAAAGCAGTGTTTTTATATCAGTCTCATGTCACAGACACACGAGAATGATCCTTTTGTTGCACTAAAACCCAGTTGTTTACATAATGCAGTCTTCACTATGACTATATATAATGCACTATCATTGTTTCAGCTTTTAAAAGCAGTGGGAAGGTTTTGTCTTTAGAAAAGTGCTGAACAAATGCTGGAATTAGATCCCAATTAGCAGAAGGGGATCCTCCCCCCACAAGAGCAAGAGAAAACAGTCTCATGGCAACCTTTTAAGAAGTCTTTTGGAGGCTGTAGAACACAACAGAAGAAAACCAAAGTAACACATCCAAAGGCTCATTTTTCACCCCAGTCTGGGTCAGGTAGAAAGGATCAAACTTAAGCAAACAGGTGCAGCGGTGCACTGGTTTTAAATTATCCTCACTATTTAATAAGTAAACTGAGGGTTCAAAACTGCAAGGTTACATTTAGTTTCCAAAGGTTCAGCTTGCAAAGGGCAGCACTGCATCTTCCTGGCTTCTTTTGCTGAGAGGGCAAAAGGGTGAAGGCTCAGAAAGATGAATCTCTCAGAGTAGTGAATCTCTCAGCTCCTGAGTCAGTCCAGCCCGGGACAGCCAGGCAGCTGGTACAGACCCACACAGCCAGCACTGTACAGACCCTGTCCTTCCCCGACCAGGTAGCCCTGCTGCACATAAAGGGATGTCTGTCTCTCACATAGTTTCGGGAGATGAGGAGATTCTTTCCACGAGCCAAAAAAGGGAAAGTCCAGAAAGAAGGCGGCAACGGCAAGACCATGAAGCCTGGCTTAGCTGGACACTCAGAGGGGTGTGAGCCGCTTAAAACATCACTGTCCCCCCTGCAAACACCTCCTCCCACCAGCCCAGCACCGTCACCTGCCAATGGGTGATTTCACCACCCAGGGATTTCACCGCCGGCAGGAAAAACCCACCCGCCCGAGTGCAGGGGCTCCATCCTCGCCCCCTCTCCCTGCGCCCCCCTCCCAGCGCCAGCGCCGTCCGAGGGGGTCACTAAACTTTGGCGAGCGCCGAGCTCTGCCCTCCTACAGGAACCGAGCCAGTGTCGTCATCCCCCGCCGGCCCCAGCCCTGCCCTTGCCCGCCGTGCAAGGAGAGCTTCACCTTCCCCGCGCCCTCCGCACGGGCAGCGCCGGCCCCTCCGCCGGCCCCGCCGCGAGGTCCCCGGGGCTCCTCGCCCGGCCCGGCGCGGCCCGACCGGACCCACCGCCCGCCGTGGATCGCAACCCCGGCCTGCACCTCTCGACAAGGCTCCAGCCTCACCTGCAGCGCCGGGAGCCGCCTGTGCGCTGTGCCCGGCGGGGGTCGCGGGCTGTAGGGGGGTGTGACCAGACGGGGACAGCGCGGCGGACGCGGCCGGGCCCCAGCGCTGCGCTCCGGCCCCGCTCCGGCCCCGCTCCCGCTCCGCTCCGATCCGCTCCGCTCGGCGCCGCCGCCGCGACTGCCGCCCCCGCCCGCCCCGCGCCGCCGCGCCCCGCCCCGCCGCCGCCCCATTGGCTGAGCGCCCTCGGCGCCGGGGCGCCCATTGGCTTCCTGCGGCTGTCAATCAACGCCGCTTCCTTAGAAAAGGGGATGGGGCGGGGCTGGAAGGGGCGGGGCGCGCGCGCGCCCGCGCCCGCGGCCGGTGCGCGTTCGCTGAGGGGCGGCTGTGGGGGAACAATTCGGGATTGGGGATCGGACACTGCGGGAACACCTCGGGATTGGGGATCGGACACTGCGGGGACACCTCGGGATGGAGGGACACCTCGGGATGGAGGATCGGACACTGTGGGGACACCTGGGGATGGAGGGACTCTGGTCTCTTCTCGGGATGGGGGATCGGACACTGTGGGGACACCTGGGGATGGAGGGACTCTGGTCTCTTCTCGGGATGGGGGATCGGACACTGTGGGGACACCTGGGGATGGAGGGACTCCGGTCTCCTCGAGGGGACACATCCAGGTGTGTCCCCGCAGGACACCTCGGGGTCATCTCGAGGGGCTCCGGCCACCTCAGGGGTCACCTCGGGGAGGGGAGGGACACATCCAGGTGTGTCCGTGCAGGACACCGCTGGCAGGAGCCCCGCGGGACGTGGTGGGGATATTTGTTTTAGGCAGGACTGTTTGAAGTTCCAAGCAGGAGCCACCGCGGTGACCTTGTGCCGTCCCTTCAAAGCCTTCGCCTTCTCCTCTCCTAGTTCCCGCTGTTTCGCTGCCATCTGCCCTCCTCAGCCCCGCTGTGCCTCCGGCGCTGTCCCCCGGGACAGCCCGGTTTGAGGACAGCACGGTGGGCAGGGCTGGAACACAGTCCTGAGAGCCCTTTCCTCTTGGCCACGGTTCTTATGCAAGAAGGATCCTGCACAGGATCAGGATCGGCGCCAAGCCTTCCTGTACTCTTTCACTTAGCCTGTGACTCATTAACTTAAGGAGCTTTAAGTTCACTGGGAACTTAGATTAGCTCTGTAGGATTGTGAGACCACAGCGCTGGGATAAATTTTACCTTCTGGTAAAAAAAAAAAAAAAAAGTCCTTCAAATATGGATTTGAGTTAATTGCAATTAACAATCGCTGCGAAATTTGGTCAGGTTGGTTAAGCTGTGTAAGGTTGAACATGATTTCTCCCTCCCCTAATCTCCTGTTCTTCTCTCTCTCCCGTGTTGAAAGTCCACAGTTCACGTTTAAGAGGAGAAACCTGGAAATTTATTGGTTTTTCTTTCACTCCTGACCACAATTTCACTTCACTTTTTCCCACTGCCTTATGAAATGCGAGATCAAGCTTTGCACAACCCAGCATTATACAGGAGATGACAAGGGACACATCCAGTCGTAAATCCAGCCCTTTCTGTACGGAATCACGCTTCCGTTTTGCCTGGAGCACTGTCAAAGCTGGGAATTCTCCCTGCCAGAACACTTAAAGACTTTCCTCAACATCAAAACAGTCATTCATCTCTTTGTATGGTCAAATAATGCTCCAACTTGTTCCAAGATCGAAGGAGCAGCACAGGAATTCAGTGTAAATCACAGCTCTCCCTGCTAGGACTGAGTTCATCCTCCCAGGAAAGGGAATTCCAGCTTGGCAGAGGACAGGACTTAAACCAGCATCGACTTTGTTAGGCCAGTGCGCTGCTCACACGTTTTATATAAATATTTTATATACATATATAGATATATATAGATATCTTATATCTATATATACATAGATAACGTATAATTATACATATTACATTATAATATGTGCATATAAATGGTATATAATTTATTACTGTATTTACATACATTTCGATGTGTTTCCATATATATACTTACTATATATACTTACTATACTTTATATATATATATGTTATATATATATTATATACATGTATGTAATATAAATGTATGTATGTGTGTAATATATATACACACACACAAATATGGGTACAGCCCTTGTGTCACAGCATGTTATTTTGGGAGTCTTCTTCGTATGGAACTTGAACTCCCTTCCAAGGGAATGGAGGGTGATCAGAAATTAGGGATTCACACAACATTTTTTTATACTAACAACTGGATTTGGATTTTAATACAACTTGAGATAATGATTTTCCAGTTTTTCACTTAAACATCTTCATAAATCAATTAGCAACTGCTATGAAACATATTTATAAATGCTATGAAATTATAATTTTGAAGATAAAGAGGTAAAGGCAGGATTATTAATTGGAAAAAAAGCTGCTGCATGTTCTTTTCTGCTTGCAAGACTTACCAATCCTTTTTTTTTTTTTTTTACACTTAGCTGAAAAGTGCTTAGACACCTTTGGAAGCCAATCAAGATGATAACCACTATCAGAATTTTAAAAACACATTTTTAACTTTCAGGTTTTTGCCCCTTTTCCAAGTGTACCACTTGACACAATTTTTAGAGTCATCTTAGGGCACTTTTTGGATCAACACTACTGCTCCTCCTGTGAATTTGGCTGCACTGAGGTTACTACACATGGTGTAGTAATTTGACTTCATGACTTATAGTAACACAGTTTAATGTATGTCTAAATATATACAGGGCTCGAGGCCACATGCACTGAATAAATACATCTATGCACTCTGGAAAAACTGCTTGGGGAAATATACCTCAGTGCTTAATAAAGTCCTATTTCTTTCAATTTATAACATGTAAAGTAACTTTATGTATATTCAAACACTTCAGCTTTTCTTGTAGTGAATTGAAAGAGATTAGTGGTCTCATTATATCTATCATCAGTGATGCAAGCTCCCAGCATGATGACACTATTATGATGCCGTAAATAATTTACTGATGGAGTGAGTCACACTTTACCACATTAATCACTTTGATTTTAGTATTTTTACATTTCCCTCAATATTAAAAATATTAAACCATTAAAATGCCATCATTAAATAATTAAAATATTAAATTACAATATTAAAATGCACTTCCAGTTCTACTAAAAATATGACATCCTGAGAAAGCTTATCTTAATCTTTTTCTTAGAAGAACAGCTGACAGCCTCTCCAGCTCTGGTGGGCATTTGATTCAGACTGTTAGGAACAGGACAGGAAGTTTCTGGGGGGGGAAAAAAAAAATTCCTCTCTTATTTTAGATAAGTATCCCACGGTTATTTTTACTTTTAACACAATCTATTTTTAAATATGCTTCTTGTTTCTTCTGCTGTCCTCAGAAATTCCATGTGTCCTTTCAGGCATGAGTACTTTCTCTGTAAGGAAATTCTGTCTCTTGGCTTCACCCAGAACAAATCTTATTTGTGTTTCTTGACTGTTGCAACAACATTTCAGCATTCTCTCCAAAATGTTTCCCTCTTGCTGAGGAAGTCCAAGTGTCATATATCTTTATTTACAACTTTAAACGTAAATTTAAATCCTGAACCATGTTTGGATTGGAAATGTAATGCCATTAGTGACTATATAAGCCAGCCAATGACAAAGAATTAGAGATTATGAAACTTAACTGCACTCAAATCAAGCCATTTCACTGTTTCACTGCCCAACTTTCACTGGGAATGAACCCTTCAAAGACGAGACATGTTTCTGTCTGAAATATTCTTTATTATCTCCTCGTTTTTCATATCGCTGTTTTTAACGAGTTTCATGCTCTCCAAAACTTTATCTTTCACAGCATGATTATGTCAGGTGTGAACATGCTTTTAATAGGCATAAAATTTGAGAATAATTAAGGCAGAGAAGACTCTTTGTCACTGGTAAAGGTATCCATGTCATCACAACAACTGGGAAAGTTCTGGCTAAGGGCTGCTCTCTATGGAGAGCTTTGCCTGAGCTTTGATGGCAGCTTAAAAAAGGTGGAAAAAACATCCAGTCCAGCACACGCAACTTCCTGCCATTCAGTAAAAACAATCAGTTTTTCCAAGATGCTCATTTCTGTTCCTATTTCCTCTGAATAATCGAATTTTTAACAAAACTGTGGCCACAGGCACAGCTTTTCTTGGCTATACACGTTCCTTTTCTTCCTAAAACTACTTCAGAAACAGCACCAGCTTACGGTGAGAGGGTAAAGCCCTTCCTCTCCCGCAGATAAATGAGCTCTGCCTGACACGTCCTGCTGATGAAATGCAGGGCTATACATCTTCTGTGAAATGTCCATTGTTTTGCTAAGTGTGCAGCAGGAAGTGAAGCAGGAGACAGGGACATTTCAGGCAGAAGTCCCATTGTAAAGCCAACAGTAGCAAAGTCGCTTTAGGGATAACACTGTTTCTTTTCTACTAATGAAGTTCCTAAAGCCACATAAAGAAGCCATTCTGTGGGAATCTTATTCATTCCTTCCATGTCAAAGAATTAACAGGGAGAAAGGTTAGTGCCCAGGAAGCAAAGCCCCCTATTCAAGCCCAGCAATGAGCTCCTTCTACACTGCTGCCATTATCACAGCTCCCCGTGGCCGTTTGGAGCTGCCTATTTAACTCTGCACACAATGCTGTCCTTATGCCAGCCATCACTCCAGCAGACCAGCAACAGGATTTTGAGGCTCAGACGCACAGTTACTTTAGCTCTGCCCAGCAAGTTACTGCACCAGCCCAAGTCAGAACTTATCAGCTTCGTTATTTCTGATTTATTTCGCTCCCCTGAAAGCCAAACCAGCATTTTTGTCCCGCAGTCAGATATGTTTGGATAGTTGGCCCAAGGCCACAGTGAGTTAGTCAGCACTGAGAGCTTGCAGATTTAAACCCACTTAAGCCCTCTCAGTCAGAGGTAAACCTGGCTTTAATCTTTTGGAGAACTGGGCAAAAAGAGCTACTTTACCTTTGAATGAGAGCATTCCCACGAGGTTTATCAGCTTTTATTACACTTGTAAGCACCACACCTTCAGTCAATCCCCCTCCACATGCCTCCAGAGGAGAACACCATCCCCTCAGCCCCAGCTGATGGCAGAGCATCCCCCAGGCTCTTACCAGTCTGTACCACCAGTTCTGTCCTATTGCAGCAGCAGATTTCCTTCAAGGAGTGAAAAGTTTTAAGAATTTATCCCTCAGTAAACAATTAAAAGTTTTCTTTCCAGTTTCTCTTCTTCCTCACTGGATTTTCACCTTGACCTTTCAAGACCAGGTACAAACCAGCATCTCACAGGGTGATATCCACATACCACCCTCCTCCTCCTCCTATTAGCTAAGACTACTTTTGTTTCCTTGTCATCTTCCTTTTCAGAGTCTCCAGACAAGCACAAGAGCAAACACCCATTCCAGCTACCACAGACCCTTTCCTTATTCAATTATTCCCTTATTCAATTATTTCCTTATTAAAAAAAAAAAATTACTTATTTAAAAATTTCCTTAATCAAAAACTTTCCTCATTCAAAAATTTCCTTACTCAAATTCCTTCAGTGAATCACTGCATTTTTCAACAAGTCTTACACAGAAAAAAAAAAACCAAAACCAAACCCAGACATTATGTAGCAACACAGCTTCCTAATTTTGAGTTTCTCAAGAACATTTCACTCACATGAGGCCTCAAGTTCTGCATAGAAAAGGAAGCATTTCTGATCAGAAATCCAACCTTAGTATTCTAGAATTTCATGTTATTTCGGTTTTGCTCCTTAAAACTCCCACTGCAAACAGAGGTTCTTCATGTACTGGAACTGAAAATACAGTCAGGCCTTCAAACTTCAACCTCTGCAAAAAGCCTGTTGGAAAAGGAAGTGGGGAGAAAGCAGCCTGATTTATATCATCAGTGGCCTATTGCTTTTAAAAAGAAAGTGGAATGAGATCAGGAAGAGATCAGGTCACTGCATGTGCTCTTTGAAGGGAGTGCTGCATTACCAAATTCATGTTTGGGCCAGCAAGATAAATTAGTAGTAACACACTGGTTGGAGATATAACTGTAAAATGGGATATCAACATTTAAAATCTAAATTCTGGCTCTGAGATTAGGTACTACATAGTCAAAGTTTCATATCACTTTGGGTTTTTTTCCTTTTCCCCTCCCAGTTAGTAATATTTTAATGTTTTTATTTTGAGGTAGTAATGATAATTTACTAGATATTTTATAGAGATATTTCATCCTCAAGGGTTTGAAATATGCTTTCTCAACACTGTAGTGGCCAGAGAGAATGATTTGCGTGTTCAGAACCGACAGCTCTGCTACAAAAATATTTTCCACATAAAATATTGCTCTGCAACTACTATATTTGAATTAAATACATCTGCTACACACTGGGACAGAAATCTTTATTCTTTGAAAGCAATGCCAAGAATTCCAGCCCTGACTTCTGAAAAGCTGTCGTCATGTTAAATCAGTGGAAGAGAGTCTTTGTTATACTGAATACTGAGGGTGCAAGCCCAAGTGAGTTCACCCTTTCCAAGCCATTAGAACCCCCCTGAACAATTAAATAAGAATATTCCATATCAGTAATATCACAGGCAGTGCCATTACTATTCTGTCTTGGCAGTGTCTGTGTTCTGGAGGCCCTGACTGAACTCACTGTAATAACACAGAGTAACCACCTGACAAACTAGTTTGAAAGAACAAGGTTATTTAGATCAGGACCAAGATTATTACCATCAGTGAAATTACATCTGAAAGTATCCCCTGGATTAAGTCTCCAAAGCCTTCTACAGCAATAAATCCTAGTTTTGCTTTCACTTTAAGCCTTCCCAAAAGCGAGACTGAAAGTCACTGCAGCTCAGTTGGTATGTTATGAGTATAAAATCCTATTTACTACAGTCTCATAGTTCCTAAGGCTGTCACTACTTCCCACTTTACCCCCGACAGGCAGTTGGGGGTAAAACTGGAAACATCTGCCCACTAAATATCACGTAATTAAAGCAACACTGCTGCTGATTAACACATCTACTTACCTGTCAAGGTCCAAATATGCAAGCAGGAGTCACAGTTAGGAACTAAAAAGAACCAACCAACCAACCAACCAAAAAAAACCAACCCAACCAAAAAAACCCCAAAACAAAACAAAAGAAGAAAAACCCAATAAAAAACCCTAAGCAAAACCAGAAGATCCCAACCCCAAAAATATGTGAGACCTGGAATTTAGATGAGCTTTACTACCCTGCAGGGATCATCTTTTCTTAGCCTTATTTCAAGAGCCAACTAGAATGTGCTTTTCCAGAGGCCAGTGAGAAGATTGGAGTCTGATGAACACAGAATCAGCTGGATTTTGGTCTTTAATGGAACATACAAGACCAATGAAGACCAAGATTACACTTGGAGTGACTCAGTCCCCATATTCCATTCTTCATTGCAAGGATGAATCCCAGCCTATGTGTAAGGGCATTACTGGTGAGCCCAGCCCACATCTGCCCTCTGCCCTGTGCTCAGACTGAAGAGTCATCAGCACCAACTGTCCCAAAGACCACAGTTTCCTGCCCTCTGCTAGGAGGACCTTCAAAAGCAAGCAAAGAGGTCTGTTTTATGTGCTCAAGAAACTAAAAACTTTGGAGAGAGGTCAAATTTATGGCTCCATGGACATTTACAACTCTCAGCAATCACGGATCCAACTAGTTTATTTATCTGCTCTGCTGTTAGAAGAACTGAAATACCCATTTTTATCTTTTGCTCTATGTTTTGGCAGCTAATCAACACAACTGTTGTTATCAAAGCTACCAGAAATAGCTCGCCATGTACAACAGTATTTTCGTTAGAGCACACACAAAATATATAAAAATATACAGGTATTTGACTTATATACATGCATAAATACACTAAGAGGTTCTGGTGCAAATAAAGATTTACCATCAGCTTCAAGCAATGAGATTTATCACAGTATGTGGTTGTTCTGTCTGTTTTTCCACAGACATGCATCATCTCAAAACAACAATTAATGGCTAGTGAAATAATCAATATACCATCCACACACCATTGAAACACTCCCTCAGTCCACCAAGCTTTCTACCTTCAAACAATTAGAAGCTCAGAACACTTAAAGGAAATAAAACCCCCCAACCCTCAGCATATAAAGAGCTCCTTTCCAATTTCTTAATCATTAGCTGCATTAACTGACATTAGCCTCAAGTGCTTGTATTCCCAATTTTTTCTATTTGCTCATCTTTTACTACAAGAATCTGAACCACCATCATGACAATGTTAACACTTACCTCTCTCACCCTTTTAGAGAATCCACAGCTTATTTATTACAGGGAGCAAGGGATAGGCTGCTGGAGGAAATAAATAATACCCAGCACAGCAAAGAGTTTCTTTCAGAATGCATATTTGGAGTTGTCACCTTTATACAGAAAGTTCTTAATCATTACCAAGAGAATATCAGTTTATACAAATTATATAAATATTATTATATATACATACACACTATACATATATTGTTGTAATAACAATCAAGCCAGTGTTCACCTAGTAAAGTTCCTGGGTTTTGAATGTTTGTTTCACTTCTTTTCAAAGGCTGTTTTGTCTCCTTTAGTATTTCCTGCACGCAGGGCAGCAAAACACAGGCACCTGTTGTAAAACTGCTGTTTTATTTGTGATATCTTCCTACCAGGAGTGCAGCTGTTTTTCCTGTTATCACTTCCAGGTGGTCAGGACAGGCTTTCCTAAATCCCTTGCGCGACTTCCTTTGGCTCCAGTGGATTGCCCAGAACGACCCCTCGGGTCCCGCTCGGGCCCATCACTCTGTGCCATCTCCTCATCATACCTGGAAATGAGACAAGTTCAGTGCCTGCTCCTGCTACACAGGCAAAAGTAAGTCCTCTATATTCTATTTTTATATTCTATTTTGCTTAATGTCTAGCCCTGAAACTGAACCCAAGCTGTCCCACACACAGCTTTGTGCCTGCGTGGTAAGACATGCACCTATGATTCTATGAAATACACGTGATTTTACAACACAGATCATCTGAAATACCTTGAGCTGCGTTTTGAAAGAAACACAAACCATCTGGCAGCTTTAGTTAAAACTCCTGAGCTTGTGAAATTTTGTGCTTGTGAAATTTCCCATGTACTTCTGCAGGTCTCTGTGGTTAAGCAGAACACGAGGCTGCTGCCAGTTAAATAAAGTCTTAAGCTGTTGCTTCAAAGGGAGGATTTTTAGCTGCAGTGTTAAAAACCCCACCGTTGCATCAGAGAGTGAGAAGGGAAAGAATGAGGTGAACTGAGCAGCCATGTGATTAAATTAAATGCATTTGACAACATGGATTTGGCAACACTTCACCACAGTGGTGAGAAGTTCTTTAAATAGCTAAGCCTTTACAATACCTAAAATATTTTTAATAAACCTATATAATTTTTAATATATCTGTGTAATACCTTTTCATATATCTATATAAAATACCTTTTAAATATCTTATAATATCCCTTTAATATCTATGGCCTCAGATAACACTATATACTGAGTTATCTAAGTATACTGAGTTATATACTTAGGTAAGTATATAACTCAGTATACACTGACCTCTCAGCTGCTATGCAAATTCCAAGCAGAATTTAGCTATAGATAGGTAATTGTAATTAACAAAAGATAATACTATAATATTGTGTAGGATAATCAAAATATATACTGAGTTACACTATTTTATGGGTATTCACTGCTACCATGTATGTAACTCATTTCTCTCCTTATAATACAGATGGAGGAATTTAAAAAGTATCTGGTAACTTTATTTATTGTTACATCCATGAATTACAGGAGTCAAGAAGCACTATTTCTGTGAACTGGGACAAAATTTGCATCACATAACTATTTTATCTATTTAACCACCATCTATTACCCTCAATACAATTACAGTCCTACACATGGAGAAGACAAACATTCTCTTTCTGTCCCTCAAATCTGGCTGCTGGAAGCTCAGAAGGTGCAATCAGGGGCTTATCAGACAACATTTTCTCTGGACATGAGGTGAGACAACTCCTCCCACCTCCCATGTCACTGTTGCAGCTCCAAAGACATGCAGTGGTACTTTATGCCTATTTTTCCCTCCAGAATGAAGTTCACCTTCTCTCTTTGGTCTACATTACACATGAATAAAAGAGTGAGGTGACAGAAAACCACAATATAAAACACTGACAAAACTTACAAGACTTCATAATTGCCAAGGACCTCCTTTGGTGGAGATTTATTCCATTTACAGTCAGGAATTTCCCCATTAGGCACGGCAATGTTGAGGGTGTCGTTAATCAGATTATACTTCAGGATCCGATCATTGGCAGTGCTGGAAGTGAGGGAAGGGGAAGCATTGACCTACAAAGGACAAAAATAAAGCCAGCATCAATCTTTTGGGTGGTATAAAGTTCTCCAAAGTGCATCTGTGATGCCTGTGTGTTCTACAGGGGAAGACTCAAAGCACATCTCAGTTCCTCAGACACCGGAAGGAATCCCCCCACTGGGAATTTCTCTTTTTACTTAAAAAGGAAAGTACCACACCACTGCAGTGTCAGCCTGGAGATTTTTATTCAGATGAGATCACCAGGGTGAATCAGACAAGACAGAGATTTTTTTTTTTTTAAACTAAGTTTACATGGTTACAAACCCCATAAATTTCAGTACTTAAAATCTGCCCAGTTCACTGTTACACACAGAAACCCAGGGGTCTCTTCTAGGTAAACAACTTTTATTTAAGTTCTTAATCTGAGCTCTCCCCTGTTGGTTGGAGCAGGGTGCTAATAAAGCCAAGGCTGTGGGTTTGATCCCTGTCTGGGCCATTCACCTAAGAGTTGGACTTGATGATCCTTGTGGGTCCCTTCCAACTCAGAATATTCCGTGATTCTGTGAAATTTTGAGCTGGAAAAACATATCCATGCTCTCTGTTCGAAGCACTACACTGACAGCATCTAAAACTTAAAATTTAATGTTAAAAAAAACTTCATTTGATGTTATGCTCCATCAAGCCAATGCCAATTTTACAGCTACACTATCTAACTGCTAACATTCTGAAGTCCAACTGGACTGGATGCACTGGATTTAAAAAACAGAAACACCAGTTTGGTCATCACACGGCCCATTGCACTTTCCATCATTTTTCTTAATCCACTTACGAAAGAACAAAAAACATTGTTTAAAAAGAGGAAAGACTACACTGAAATCTACTTAGTTTTTTTCCTGTGAAGTGAGAAGGGAGTTTTTTCCTGTATTTCATGCAACTTTACCTCAATTAGCCAGGGTTTCAGCTTGTCATCGATGATAATATCATACCCATAGCACTCAAAGCAGTGTTTATCATTATTCATTACAGGCTAAAAAAAAAAAAAGAAAAGACAAAAATATGCATTAAAATCAACAGTTCAGTAAGTAACCTGACTACATACTTTGTTTGCTACAATGTGATGACATTGTGAATCTTCTACATTGGTTTTCAGTGCTGTAACTCTGATATAAGCTGATATAAGACAGAGGACCAGCAAATCACATGCTTAATCATTCTCAACACTTTTTCTTTTCTCTTCTCTTTAAAAGTTCTGCTAACATTGGTTTAAATCCCTTTTTTTCTCCCAACTAGTAAGTCCAGAATTGCCTTCTTTTCCCCCAAGCTGTAAGCAAATGTTTCAATACTAATGATTGCACTGATGCCAAGTATGAAGTTACATTAACTTTCCATTATGTTTCCAATGTAAAAATAAGTGTTTTCATATTTTGCAAAAGCAGTAACAACATTTAAAGCCTGCACACATCAGGAGAAAACAGGAACTCTGAAAATTTACAGCTTCACAAATTCTTTAAAATTTAGGAAAAGAAGACTCATTCAAAAACATTTCTTTTATCCTGCTGCTGCAACTATGAAGAGACTTTAGGTCAAGCAATTCCAAGATGCCTTTTTAAATTATAATTAGCTCAAGCCAACTATAACCCCAAAGCCAGGAGAGACCAAGGAACAAGTCGTGCTCGGCTGATCCTCTAGAGAATCAGGAGCTTTCCAGCATCTGCTCAACATTTGCAGTGGGCACAGTAAGACTCTTCTTCTATGCAAATCTCATCAGATCTTCTAGAGAAACCTTAGTAACAGGTTAGGGAGATGTTTTCCCCCAAACTAATAATGAGAGCTTTTCAGTTCTTCAGGGACTGAAAGGGGGAAGGAGGAACAAGCATCTCATTACATTTGCCACTGTCAGAAAGTCAGAGGACCAACAGATTTCATGCTCAGTCATTCTCAGCACCTTTTCTCTTCTCTTCTAAGGTTCTGCTATCACTGGATTTAATCCCTTTTGCTCTCCCAACTGTTTCCAAATAGGATTGCCCAGCAGAGGCCAAGTTAAGCCAAGCTTCCCCACCTCCCACTGCTCCTTGCTGTGTGACCTTGTCCCTCCTCCTCGTGCTGAGTCTGGTGTTCTGCTCCTTCCATGACTCAGCTCATTGCACTGGCAGAACACTAAACCCATCAATAAAGCAAGGGAGCAATTTGTCAGAGAGCTGACTCAGCTCACAGCAGTGCCAGGACCAACCCAAAACAGAGGACAAGACAATGCACTTGGGAACAGGAGAGTCCTTGGCACCACTGGGCTCTTCAGTTACCCCAGGTGACCCACAGAGCGATACCTGCTCTCTGAAGTTATCACAGGATGTTACCCAAACACCACAAAGTCACTCAAGCAGAGGACTGGTTGTTTCTTCTATCTTTTTTTTTTTTTAATAAAAGTTCATTATAACTACGTGACTTGTGTATAAAAGAGGTGAAAGTAGGTTATGTAACTCTGATGAACTAATAGCCTGAGGTTTTCTCTGCTGAATTGTCCTCCAGAGGTATTTTTTTCCTTGACACATTTGTTATTGCTGCAATGACATCACACATCTTGGCAGAACTTAATCCTATTCACAAGGGCAGCCTCAAGTCATATTAAATAGTTCACAAAGCCCTCAAGGAAAGAGATTTACCCACTCCTTCAAACACAGGCAGATAGCTCACCCACCCAAGATTCTCAGAGAAATCAAGAGATGACAGCACTGCAGAAATCAGCACCAACACCATCACTCAAACAGCAGCAGACACACGTAGGGATTTTTTTGGCAAACTGACTTTGATGGCTCTGAGAAGCCTGCAGCCCTAATACTGCAGCTGGCAGCACTGCAGGGACAGTACTCACCGCCACAGCCTTCAGGGACTGCACAATTATCCAGTGGATTTCATCAAATAACTTGTTGGTGACTTCTTTTCCACGGGTGCTCTCCAGGTACAGCCTTAAGTTACTCACTGTCCACTTCCCCCCATGGATGTGGTTGTAATCATCCTGAAGAGTTTAAGGAGTTCATTCAGTCTAAGACTTTGAAGTGGCTCAGCAGGTTTTTTTTTTTTTCATTCACACAAAAAGTCCACTCTTACAGCTACATGAAAGTATTGCTCTAAAAAGAAACTTGGCAAATTGTTCTTGCAGCTTTACTTTGAACTGCCTTCTACAGAGACAACAGTTTTTATTATATATGCTGATATCTCACATTGCAAATCAAGTAACAAATCTTTCTTAGAATTAAAAAACAACGGGTACTTTGACAGTTTTAGAGGAGGACATGATTTAAGATTTAGAAATGTAAGTCTTAAAATGTGAAAGGAAAGAATTGAATGTTTTCCTCCTCTGGGGAAAAGGGAGAAACAATTAAGGGAGCAATAGCTAAATTTCACTGAAGTTGGCTGTTTTTAAATGCAGCACTTGAAAGTGCTTGTCTGTGTTTATTCATTTAAAATAGGACTTGTCTGTTCCCCACAAGGTAAACATGGTCTCTTCTTAACAGACTTCTTAACTGACAACAGTTACATTCAAGAAGACAGGGAAACATATGACACCCAAATTGTTTTTAAAAGTTAATTTTTCAAGTAATTCAGTACAAAATCCCTGCTGTTACTGAAAGTGGACAGGGAAAAACAGGAGGACACCTTATATTTATCTTTTCAGAGGCTGTCAAGGCTCTGCATTATTTCTCTTTAAATGCAAAGACCAGTGCAAAGAGAGAGTGTTCACACTGATGGAAAGACACACGTTCAGCCCTCAGGTAACTCTCAGGAAAACTGCTTTGTCCCTTTATAAAGGTTCTGCTCAGATCATTTCGTTGCACAATCACAGTTGTCTAATCAAAGACATTAAAACAATGTAGGATATTGCAGGCTACACAGGAGATCATAATGTGAAAATAATTAAGCATAAGAATTATTGCTGCTTTGCTTGTATTGCACATGCAGTGAATAATGACTTAGAACTGTATTTTCCAGCAGAAATATCACAATGGGTATTCTGACTTACCCTCCTTCCTTAATTTTACCCTTTCCCTCTCCCAATACTGATTTGTACCCTTTTCAAATCAGGGATGTTTTCAAATGAGCTTGTAGGGTACAAACACACTGGAAGTCTGTGGTTCACACAAGGCTTAGAGTGGAGATTAACAGCCAGAACTTAGAAGAGTTTTTCCAGACCTCATCATAATTCTGACAAATTACTCGACAGCTCAAATTAGGCAGAGTTTTAGAAGACTAAAACTGTACAGCCTAAGTGCCTCCCAAGTAACAGGCACATCTAAAACAGAACAGGATGGCTTTACATTAAACTTCTCTTATGCCTGTCTGCAAAACTCAACAGATATCAGGGGTTTACAATTTAGGAAAAGCTTTTCAAATATTCTAGCAACGATTCCACATTTTTAGGCTGCTCCTTCTATACCCATTCCTGTTCTTTATTCTCTCAAAATGACCTCACCACCACTTTCACTGCTGCTTTTATTTGGGAAAAATTTTGAAGGCCATTCTTTGACGGGTAGAGAAGATGGAAGGGCACATAATAACAAGAGAGGCGACATATCACATGCCTCACCTCTTCACTGCTACTGAAAACAGCACCAGGATTTATTCTCTGAGTTGTGTGGGACCTGCTTTCATACCATAACTAATTCTCAGAGTGCCCTGTCAGACCACGACGTGTTTAAAGCACTCCCCAAATCAGCACCTGAGCAATGAAATGTTTGTAGCACCGACAAAAATGCCACGTCACCCCTGACCCAGCAGCCCTTCCTCCCCACTGCTGAACTTCAGCCCACTGGGACACAGGGATGTGCTGGCAGAGCTATTGTGTTTCCAGGTGGTTTATGAATATCAGTGGCAAATCCCAGGACAGAACTGTTGTGCAGGCAGAACTCCATCTCTGTCCAGGCAAGAGGAAGCCACCAGCTGGCCAGGCAGCACACAGAGATCAGGAAGGAGATATTAAAGCACTGCTGTAAAGCACAAATCCACATGAACCAAGCACCATTAATTTCATTGCTCAATCCCTAAGTGAGCATATTAACATTTAAATGGAAAGAAACTGGAAGCACACCCCTGCTCTCAACTGCTGAACATATCACAGCCTATTACAGAGCTGCAACTCATTATCTTGCACACTTTTGATCTCCAGTCTTCCGAAATTTATTTATTTGTAAGTGCAAGTTGAGGCATTTTAGTTGCAAGGTCACGAAAAATACAACAAAACCTTTTTATTCCAAGTTTCCGGGGCAATTTAAGAGATCAGTCTTGCTACAAAAGAGTACCTAAGAACACTTACCCCATGTTTCTGAATGGCAACATTTGTGAGATGTACAAACATGTTGTCCAATTCACTGGTGCTTGGGGTGTATTTTACTGTGCAAAACCGGCAAAATCCAAGTTTATACCTCGAAAAAAAGTCATTAAAATGTGTTAAAGCCCAACAATTACCACCTGCATGTTAAAACTTCTTTTCAGCAAGAAAAGACTGCTTCAGACACCGTCCCAAAACAAAATACAAATGTATACAAACTTACATGTAACACCGCAGAGGACGGTAGGTAGATACTAAAACATACAGACGGAGGTCAAACTTCTTTCCCCCAATGAGCAAGGGATTGTTGATGTAGAGTGAAATCACATAGGCTTCTTTGGAAGACTGGGACACAAACCTGAAAAACACAAGTCATGTTTGCAATACAACCCAGTAAGTCTTTTTTCTTCTTTAGAAGTATTCTGTAAATTTTTGAATTGACTGAAATCTTGCATCTTTTGCCAAGACAAAGTGTAAAATTGTGGTGGTTGACAATACACACTTGGCATCAGGGACTAAACACCAAAAATGTTGGTGTAGATATATATATGTATAAAAGTTAATGTGTGTATATATATGTATGTGTGTATACATATATATATCTCAAAAAGTTGGTGTATATATATATATGTATATAAAAATAAAATTGACCCATATGAATTAACCATTTAAACCCACTTTTGAAGTTAACACTGTAGTTGACCAAGCCATTCCAAATGCAGCTCTACAAGCCAGTCTTTTCCTCAGAGAGGATTTAGAGCTTGGCATGGTTCAGACAAGCAAAGGGCACACAGTATATTACCTTCCTTATTCAAGGTCTTACACCACCAGAATATTTGCATTTATGCTTGGTGTGCAACTGCAAACCACTGTGAAAAGTTGAGGTAACTTTCAGACTGTGACATTCCTCAGATTCCAAGTCCAACAGGGAAACAAATACTCAAGTGATATTCAGCCAGTCACTTGATCACAGGAACAAAACTTAACATTAGTTGTGTGATCAAAACTTCTCCCAGAAGAGAAGAGCATAGATTGCTAAACTGTTTCATCAACACGAGGTGTATTATTTTCTGTTCCAAAAGGACAATGTATTTACTTCATATAAATCCATTCTTCCTTCGTACTAACTTAGAAAGTGATTTAATACATATTAAATAATTACTGAAATTGCTGAGGGGGAGATTTTTCTCTTGCTTCCTGTTATTTAATACTATGAAGCAGAACAATTTATTTCTGTGCAGTTTTCCCCCCCACCCCCAACACTGAGAGCATTTTTATAAAGAATAGTTACTTGCACAGTTCTTTGCACCTCCTCATGCCAAAACAAGTCCTGCTGAAGGAGGAAGCCAGATAACAACTGAGATTAAATGCAAACCTAAGTATATAATGACAAAGCAACAACAATCATGGAATACTTTTCCCATGCATCAGACAATCAGAGTGTTGATGTGGTTCACCTGATTACAGAAAATACAATGAAGGCTTTAAGGTTTTAAGAACTTACGAAGATGTTTTGCTGTCTCGAGACCATTTTTTAATCTGGGAGAGCTTATTGATTAGAAATATCCCTTTCCCTTGGGCTTTGCCACAAGGTTTCATAATCCAAGTGCTGGAGGGATTCTTCCTGAATTCTTCAACAAAGAGATTATAATCGGCAGGAAGCATAAAAGTCACAGGAACGAAATCTGAGTTAAGGGGGGAAAAGAGAAAGGTGCACAATTAAGGACAGTATATCTGATAAGGTTATTGACACATACAGAGGGGGGAAAAAAGGTTCTGTCTTCTAAATTTTCCAGTCTGGCATGACCCACCTTCATTAAGACTCACGTTGCTTTTTATCCCATTTAAATTCTACTTTTTTACTTAAACAATTGCAAAATATTATATGATGCCACCTTCATATTAACAGATTCTAATTCACGTGAATCAGTTTTCTTCTTCTGTTTATATGCTGGGAAATTAAAGTACTAGATATCATTTCAACTTAAAAATTTCACCATTCCATTAACCAACTTATCTTCTGTGCAGGCAAAAACGTGAATGTTGATGTTGCCTCCTCTTTGGATGTGGAATTTTAATTTCCATGTAACCCCCACGAGTTATTCTTATTTTCTCCCACAATCAGTTTTACCATGATTACTGAAACCTACAGAAAAGCACTTTTCCCTTTTTGCTATCAGATTATCTTCACTTCCATCCATAAAGAACTGCTTCTTTCTTACATGGATATGAAGAGTTTTCATTTCACTTTCCCAAGATGTAAATCAACTCCACACATTCCCATCTGTTTCACTTTGATGCTTTCTGACCCCCAAACCAACTCTCCTCATTCCTGATTTATTCTTGGTTTAGTTTGGGGGTTCTTGGTTGGTTTTGTTTGTGTTTTTTTTTTAGTCTGGCTTTCTTTTTATTTTGTTGGGTTTTTTCTTTGTTCTCAAACTTCTCCCAAATTTCTCCTCTGAAGTGTTTGTTCATTCAGTTCTGTCCAGAGCCTTTCTGCAAAAGTTTATTTTAGTTTTTGCTCCAGTATAAGATTTTCAGATAATGGTTTTTCACTCTTGAATTAAAGAAACTGCAACGCTGTATCATAGGAAGCACCAGGGCCCTTTGGTTCCACCATTAATTTTACTGCAAAGTACCTCAATCCCACAATTTTCCCTCTTCAAAATAATTTTAAAACCCCAAAAATGAATCAAACCCAACAAAAATCCAACCAATCCATCCTCTAGACTCCCACACACCCCCACAGTAATCCTAGCCACAAATCTAGTTCTGCACCCTCACATTTAAAAATAATAATTTCACTATCACTTCACCCAATGTTGCTTCAGATAATGCTGCACTATTAAGCTCAGTGTTTTTAAGGACCTTATTACTTACAAAAACTAAGCCTAAAAATTAAACTAAATTCCATGCATCCAAACTGAATTTGTGCTTCTCCTTGAGTAGTAACACTGTGACTTAGTGCTGTGGGAATACAACAGGGAAACGAGGAAATGTTCAATCTTTATTCCTGCTTTGTCTCTACTTCAACAAGTTCCCTTTATTCCTCTCAATTGGTCAAATATTATCCTTCAAAGCAAGGTTTGTGAAAAGCTTTGAAAATACAGTATTTCCTAGGAAACATTCGCTGCTACTGTTTGAATCACTCTCCCTATTCCTGTGTTTCCTCATGCTCCAGATTTGAGGGGAGGGAAAAGGGGATGATGGAGAGGGAAGGGTGTTGGGTTTGCAGAAAACAGCAAACAATTTTAGGACAAAGTGCACTTTTTTTTTTCCCCTGACAGGAACAGAGCATTTCAAGGTAGTCACTTCAATGTTCTAACACTCCAGAGGTTCAGAAAAGCTGGACCAATTCCAGGTTATTGACTACGTAAAAAAAAAGACAAACTCTGACAATGAGAACAACGCACCCAAATAAATGTATTTTCCATTTTCATCTTTTTCTGCAAGAGGACTTCCTTCTTTCTCAAGCTCTTTCCTGTATCTCTTGATATTCTTTACCATCAGATCTTTCCTGGTCAGCTCATAGTGGTTTGGGAAGTGATTGACAATCTGGTCATCAGAGAGGCGGTATCCAGTTTCCACACTGAAAACATTCCTGATGGTTTGCACGCTCATCCTGAAAGCAAGGACAGGCACCAAATTATTTCTCCCAAGAAACACAACCCAGGAGGACAAAGCAGAAACGGTTTTGCTCCAATTTCTTCATCTTTTCTTTCTCTTGTTTCTCTTTATAGTATAGTATTTTGCTGCAGTGACAGTCCAACATATCCTGAAATTCTATTAGCAAAGCAAATTAAATCCAGCTGGAGGTTTTATCAGTCCCTCTACCACTCCCGAAAGTGAGGACAGGAAGATGACAAACTGCCCCTGCTGGACTCTCTGGCTTGTTGATAGTCAGGTCAAGCCCCAGCAGGGCCTAAAAATGACTGAAGTGCCCCCAAATGCTACAGAAGCCTAGGACAAAGTCATCCAATCAGTTATCTCCCACATTTTCCACAGAGGATAGGAGCAGGGACATAGATGCCAAGAATTTTCAGTCTTAGATGTCTCACAGTGAAAATTTAAGAATATTCCCTGAATGCCATCAACCTGAAACATTATCATTTCAGAAAGGAAAAAAAAAAACAAAACAACCAGTCACACAACAACTTCCAGGAGTGTTCCCCCACTCCCCCCAGCTGCATTCCAAAGGCATGGGCAGATTAGTACCAGATTCCTGCCCGTTTAAATAAGTGGTTCACAACAGGAACATTTGGCAGCACAAACTGCCATTCTGCTGTATTTGAAAGGGACATTATAAATTGTTTGGTTTATTTAAAGAGTGCTGTTTCTGCCAATTAACAGATTACTGCATTGTAGGACAGCATTTCATGGTCTTATATCAGATAAATACCAAATAAGAAGGCAGATTATTTACTCCCCTCCTTTCAGCAGAATCTTGATCTAATTTCACATTCACTCTCAGGATTGAAATGCTGAAAAATTAGTCTGCACATAAATCATTATCATGAAGGAGAAGGACAGTACAAGGCATTTATTATTAAAGAATAAAGTGGACTCTGGTTACAGGGCAAGCCTCCATAACATGGACAAACCAGTATTTTATTGTATATTGCAACTGTGTACTCTTGGGTTATTTTGCTCATGTTGTGTCGTCAGAAAATGTTGGGAAAAGATACATTCAAAGACTCCCCTGAAGCCACAAATTCCCTCCAACTGAAAAGGAAAAATTCTGATTACTGCAGACAAAAAAAATCAGTTCTAATTTCTGCACCTTTCATTGTTCAATATGTATTTTGCTTTATTATTTATGGTATTGACATAAGACACTAAAATGCTTCACAAAGTTAGAAACTGGCATTTGTAACGTACTTACCAATAAAAATTCCAGTCTTCGTTTTCTGCCACTTGAATCCACCCTCTTTTCTCAAAGTTGTTTATTAGAACAGATTTTTCTATGTCAGTCACCCACTTCACTTTTCCTGCCATTATCCCAAAGCAGCATCAACCTGTTGGTAAAGAAAAGTTTAGGGATGTGAAGCTGAAAATAGGGGGGAGGACATAGGATAGTCAGAGCAGAACAGGCGCATAGAAACCACTTCCACATAGATATATTAATTTAAAAATCAAGGGAAACAGTACCTCAGGTTCCGAGTGAAACCCCGCATTTCTCAACAGGACAACTGCACACAAGGACAGGAGTTACAGGGACCTGTAAACTGATCTCGTTAAACCCTGACAGCAGGATTTCCCCAAACCTGAGGAGTGTTTCTGAGCTGCCTTTCAGCTCCTGACACCAGGTGTCACTTTCCACATGGGATCTCACTGGCCCGGATCAGCCTTTTGTCAGGATCACTGCAGCATTCTGGCCGTGCTTCACAGAAATCAGCTGCAGGGCAATCCTAATTCCGAAGGAAATCTCTTTGAGCCAAAGGCAGACTCTCTCCCCAGAACAAAAACCATGCAAAGGAGTGGGATTATTACACAAACACACACACACACACACAACACCATCTACTGCCTTTTCCACAGACAATTTTCCACTGAAAAGGAAATTAAAACATAAAATCACATTTGCTAAATGTTGTAATTTAATTAGTGCAAGTGAGTAATGAATGTAAGGAATATAATTTCTGCAAGTAAGACATTGGACTGGAATTCAAGGGGTTTTCAAGTTTCCAGGACTCTATATGGAGATGTACAATTCCCAGCAAGCTCAGGCTTTCTAGGAGGTATAACCCATTACATAGTGCTCCCCCACAGACTATTTATACTGTCAAATCCCACAAGGCAGAAATGTTTACTATTAAACTCCAATTTTACAGAGTTTCAGACATGCTTATTTTTATTCCTGTTGGCAAACCGATTTGAAATCAAGCTTAGACAGAAAAGAGCACATGAAGGCTCTGGGTCTGTCTTTTTGTGTGTGCTCAGTTCTGCAAGGTCATGATCTCTCCCTGGGCCTTCCAGATACCACCAAAACAAAAGGAAATGGAACAAAGGGATTCCTTTATTTGTACTGAAGTGTGTAGGATCGACCATCAGTGACTCACTAGTGCCACACACCACCTCGTCGAGGTTTTAAAAGCTCAGGGATCAGCAACACCTGCTACACATCCTATGGCAAGGAACCCTGAGAGATTCCATGTCCTGATCCAGCAAGTGCATTCTGTGGTAGCAGGGAGAAGTTATGTTGACTCCCAGAGGCTGCACTGTGCTTGCTTTCAGAAGCCAGAAACAATCCAGCAGAAGATTCACACACAGGAAGGCTAAACGTTGAAGATAACTTCCACCAGAAACAAAAAAGAAAAATCACAAGTTTGCCATTCTTTTCCTGTTTTGGGAAATTTAGGCCTTACAGATCCCTCCTGCTACAGGAGGATTGAAAGGATAACAATACAAACAGCAGACTGAGAATTCCTCCTTAGTTTCTGCAGATAGTTTGGTCATCTCAGATTGATGCTTAAGGGGCCTGTGAATAAAATCTTCCAATTTTGTACAAATTGACAACTGAAACCCACCAACAAGGGCGCACAAAGAAATAACATATTAAGTCGTGGCAAAATCTTTCTTATTTTCAGCAGTATAATTTTAACACAGCATAATTTTCTACAGGAATCCTCCAATCTGCAAACTAGGTATTCCAGATAACCAGGTCATCACCACCACCACCACCACCACCAGAAGCCGGTTGTGCTGACGGCAGACTTACCTTTCCACACTGCAAAATATAAGTTAAGCCGTGCAGGCACCTGGCCCAGCCAGCTCCATGTCCTTCTGACAGCACAAAAACGTCCCTGTGTGGTTGGTTGTGGAGTTCCTTACTGGAAAATCCAGTTCGGCCGGCCGAAGCAGTCGGGAGAATCCCTCAGAGGGGGTCGGGAGATTCCCGAAGTGTCAGGGATAAGGAGGAGCCCAAGGCTGCAACAGAGATGTCGATGGGGGGGGTGTGAGGTGTACTGGGGGGTGTATGGGTATGGGCATGAGGGGGGTATGAGGGTGTGTGGGGTGTATGGAGGGGTATGGAGAGGGTGTATGGGGAAGGGGGGGTGTCTATGGGAGTGAGGAGCTGTATGGCAGGGGTGGGGTGTACGGGGGTGTGAGGGGTGTATGG